>NW_027107963.1:1348999-1355230 GCF_000696795.3 Halyomorpha halys | reverse complement strand
TATAATGTAGACAGTACTTAAGTAGTTTCGTTTGAAACTTTACCTTGATATTTAAATTATTGCTACATCAGGAATGCCTTGTGGGTAGGTTTCTCCATTCACGATTCCATGTTAGTCCTGAATGGAGATTTTTCCAAAGGAACACAAATATATATTATATGCTAAAAATTCTACAAATGAAAAAAAAATCATGGATATTTAATCCAAAGTTTATTATTCTATTACTTTAATTATTTTTAAAAAAATCGTTATTTTATATTAACTCTTTCTCTGTTTAAGATGTAACAGCTTTTATTTAGAGAAATTATAAATTAAGGTTTGATAAACATTCTCTGATAAATATATGCTATTTTTTCAACTAACTTGTTCAGTTTTACTATTTCTCCAATCATATGGTATTATAATGATCATATATATTATTTAGATAGATTGAGTGCTATAAAACTATAGAATATTACAGATAAAAATAAATTGTAACCTACTTTAAAAAAAATAAATAAATAACTAAACCAAAATATATTTTTCATTAGTCATTTATATATATTTTTTTAATTGTAGCATAAAATTAAATAGGCTTTTAGTATTTATCGCCTTTTCGATCCAAAGGGATAATTTATATTCCGAATTGAGTGGCAAATTCATCTTCTATTGGGAGGATTGCCGTGAGAGAGGAAGCAGTTTGGCGACATCACGCCATGGCATTTGCTTATGCCACCAATTCTATCGTCGCTTTTTCTATCTTGTGTGATTCATGGGTTCAAAAACAGCAACTATTTATTTTATAGTTACTGACTTTATAGTACATAATTATTTATTAATGAACTCCTGCATATTCTATTCTTTTGGACGATCAATTTATACCAAATGCAATTTAAGACTCCAACAAAAAAAAAGTTAAAACGTTCTTGCGTATTTTTTTAAAAGGTAAAAATTATAATATTGTTGAATGCAGTATGAACTAATTTTTCTAAAACTAAAACAAAAAATAAATCTACTTCTGAACATTAGATTTAAAATTACAGAACTTTTAGTCTTTAAAGCTACGATGACGTAGTAAATAGTACGTAGATGAGATGATTTATTTTTCAAATTATTCACTAAATCCCCAATTTTCAAATTTCTCTTTTATGGTTATTTTATGGTTTGTAAATATAGCTTTTTAAGGTATTACAAATAAAAGTGGACGAGAATAACACCTTTCACTACGAATAGGAATAAAATGCGAAATAAACTTGATACCTTTTTGAGCTTAATTTTTTTTAAATAATCGAGAATGGTGAGATCGGTCTACTAATGCCAACATGAAATAGGTAAAAGCAAACAAAAAGAAAAATAAATAATTGAAATATAAAAATAAACCTAAATTCTTAAAATAGGAAAAATCGTTACAAGACAAAAATAACGTTGAAAATAAAACAAATAAGTTAATAAGTTTGAATTTTTGTTTGAGACTGGTTTCTTTAGCAGTTAATTAGCATATTAATTAATTTAAATATCTCTGCTACGATGTTATTTAAAATTTGCAGACCATTACTGTCCTTGTAAAATTATATTATAGTCTATCAACCTATTTCTTATCCAACTTATTTAAGAGTGGAATAATAAGAAAATAAACATGTTGCAACTAAATTGATATTTTATTATAATTGATAATACATAAATAGTTTTTGTGTTTATTTATGTTGTTTTCATCATTAAAACTCTATAATTATTTTATGGAGCTTCTAATATAGTTATCCTTATTAAACATTCACTATTCAAACATCTCAGTATAGAAATGAACCAAAACAGTCAAAATAATAAAGATTACCAATAAAAAAACAATAACAATGACAAAGATTATAACAAGCAATAGTTAAATACCGAAGATGTCGGAGAGAAAAGAAGTTAATATGCTCATTATATTTCAAAAAAATATACTTAAATAGTTTATTAATATTCATGAAAAATAAATGTAAGTATTTACAACATAAAATATATTATATTTTTTTATGAATAAATAAATAACTTTTCTATAAAGATTTTATATTATTTAAACAATTTTATATTTTATTACTAATAATGCATGTCGGTTTAAGTGAGTTGTCCCTATTGCAACGTAACTGGGAAATGGGATAGAGAGTTACTCACGAGCTAAACTGTGGTTACGTCAGTTAATTAGTTAACCATTAGCCGGGGACCCGTTCTCATGAAATATTCACGGGTCCCTAGATGTGTATCTCGGTAGCGATGGAAATTAATACATCAGCTTTATGGAAATAGTCTGAGGGACAATGAGCGAGGCCTTACGTCACACCCGAAAACTGGAACCTGTTTCAGAAAGTCCGACCAACTTTCGAAACTGTCCAAGTCAGAGACACGACTACTCAATATGGCGATGGAGGATCACAGAGATGATTCTGCTTGAATTTAACATGACAGTACTGCTTAATTAGCTTTAAGGAAACGTTCATCTGCTTATGCAATCTTAAACAATTAGCAAGAGAAGCTAGAAAAAATATTTTTTTTTTTCATTTTGGGCAATTTATTTACATTCTTACTTCAATCAACTTTACATTAATGTATCTTCAGGGACCTATTTTTAAAAGTATACACTTACAAATTTTCTCTTATATTAAAGCTTTGAATTATATCCAAATTTTATTTTAATATTAATTTTTACACCTTTAATATCTTCTTTAATTTTCTCTGGTCACATTCGATTCAATTTTTTTTTTTTTAATTTTGTCTTTATTTAAAAACTGTAACCAAATTAATTTCTTGAAACGAAAAAAACAACAGAAATAACATAATAAACTAACAAATAAATAGTAAACAAAAGAAAGGAAAATAAATCACTAAACAAAAAGTAAAAGAATCGTTTGTTTTTAATTATCCCACTTTAATTAAAGGGATTTAAAAAAAAAATTCAAATATTTGGTTTAACGAACAAACGGTCTAAATTGCCAATCCATTACAAAAGACTGATCTACATGACTATTATAAGGCCTATCTGGACATACGGAGTTGAGCTTTGGGGCTCCACTATACCATCAAATTCCTCCCGAATCCAATCCTTACAGTCCAAAATCCTTCGTAAAACCTTAATGCTCCTTACTTTGTTACAAATCAAGTCCATCAGGACCTTAATGTTCCATATGTTGCCTATTTGGCCAGAACCAGATACCATTCCTTCCATGATAAACTTCTCAACCACCCAAATCCACTTGTCTCTAGCCTGGCATCTCCTTCATTACTTAATAATCCTGCTAGGCGTCTGAAAAGAAGATGGCCTCGAGATCTTCTCCTCTAGAAATGTTATAGGAGTTCTATCAGTGGATAGATTCTCCACATTTTTGTATCGTGTCACTATGTCACCTACAGCAAATTTACTTGTTGTATATATGTCTATACAGTTGTAAATAACAATAAATAAATTATAAAAAAAAAGAAATGTTTTTCAATACGCTACGGATTGAATTTTATATGTATTCATACTTACCGACTCTGAAATTTCCAATAGTAAGAGGATAGATTTTTTTTAGTGTTCTGATAACAAATTATATTTTTTAAAAAATTTATATCGGGCACTTTTTCCGACGTATCGGAAGTGAAGGCATAATTGGCCGAAAATTTCAAACAATTATTTACGTTTTTCTCTCGATTCGTGAGCAAACCATAGGCAAAATCGGTCAAACCTAAAGAACGAATTATTCTTAGAATAGAACAGTCCTTCTTTATAATTAAAGAATTAATTATTGAGGCATCGTAATCAGGGCAGCCAGTTTTATTTAGACTCTTCTGGTAATGGAGATAACTTAAATTATTATGGCGTGAAAATGAACTATGGATTGATCTTGTTCTTTAGATTTCTTGAATTTTTTTACCGTTTGCACACAAATTTTCAAAAAAATGAGAGCTGAAGTTTGAAACTAAAATAATTGTATTTGAAAAATGTTTAAAAGTACTCAAAACAGGGAACATTTTATAATACATGAGCTGATGGCTCAAGAACTGCAGCTAAGAAAAATATTTTCCATCTGTATAGTTAAAAATACAATTCACTTTTAAGATACCTATAATGATTGAATACATTTTTGTGCATAGCAAATGGGGAATAATTTATATCATTTCTTCGCAAACTGTCTCCGCTGAGTCCCGAGACTATGTATTATTATGCTCACACACTTGTGATTGTGTGAATATATTTATTTATAAATAAGATGGTGATTTGTGAGTTCAAAAGACCGGATGCACTTTAGTAAAGACCATGTGTCAGACGGGATTCTGATCCGGACTAAGACAAATATAGGGAAGATCCTAGAAGACGATGTCAACTCACGTTTTCTTTTTATATCAGACTATGGAGCCCTGGGACTTCCGATGAGTCAAAATTCGATTCAGAGTTTTTTTTCCCCTCGTTCAGTCGAGTTCTAATTAATTGAGATCAATAATATACAGTAGAGAATACTTCAAAAATTTGGAATGGAATGTCTCTCTCTCTTTTTATTTTTTTTTATAAGGTAAAATAAAGTAACAAAATAATGGATTCTTAATTGATAAAATTGCACCCAACTGGTTTTTATAGCCATCTTTTCCTAATCGCTAAACAGAAAAAATTTATACCAATCTAAAATGTTTTAAAAAAAATTCTAAAATTAAATCAAATATTTTACAGATTTATTTTACGAATATCATATTTTTTGATATATTATTAATAGATAAAAAAATTATAACATTTTTTAACCATTTAAAATTTATAAAATTAAAATCCATTAAATTTAACTAATTAAAATCAAGGGGAATAAATCCATTTTCTCAACTTTCAGCTCGAAATATTCCACAGTCAGACTTATCGTTGAAAAATCTTTAAATCTTTACCAAATATGATATGATTAAGGAGAATTCAAGCAAAAGTAAGTGTATCTAATTTTTGGATTAGAGGAGAATATCATGTACCTATATAATTTAATATTTTATTAAAAATTTTGGTTTGTATATACTATTTGAAAGATAAAAATTAAAATTTTAAAATGAACTGAATAAGAATATCTATACCTAAAATTTTAATTTGTAAAAAAAAAATTTTAATTTTAGAATTGAAATATTCAAAATTTAATTTTCCATGATTAATACCAAAATTAAATTTTGACAGAATACTCTTCAATATATGTCTGGGATACAGCTGTCAGTTGTCTGCCAGAAAAACTGAAAAAAATGAAACCTAGTCCTCACAAGAGGAGATCATAACATGAAAAAAAAGCATTTTTAAAGTAATGGGGAAAACATTAAAATTTACAAATTCAAAAAAAGATATATTTAAATGTTTATACAAAATGTAAGAAAGTCAATTTCGGACTTTTTTTTTTATAAAGGATACATTACTATTATGAAGAATACACATTCAATAAAAATTAAATAAAATAAAACTGAACATTACAGGAGTTAATAGGAAATTGAGAAAATTTATACCCAAAGAAGCCTGCGTTTTCATTTTATTTATTTTGCATTAATTTAAAATATATATTAAATTAAATTAAAGTACGTAACCCACAAAAAAAAAAAAATAAAAAAAAAAATAACGACTAAGAAAGACCTAAGGGTCTACAAATTGTGGTACTGAACTAATGCCATAGATAAAGTAGTCCTAACTTCTTAATGAACTTAGCTCCTATCGAGGACAGTGTAACTTTAATTGGGTAGGGATCTTGAGGTTAGATTCACCACAATTTTAAATCTGCTCCTTGAACAGTGGGTTTTAAATTCTTTGTTTGGTGCAGGGGAATAAATAATTGATGTAGAAGAAAAAGTATTGATTTAAGGACTTTTAAATTAATTTGGATTCTTCAAAGACCTCTCCTTTTATTTAAATTTACTATCTCTTTGGATTGGATTGGGGAGGGAAAGGGAATTGTAGGTTGAAGGCCAATTTTCCGTTTCTTACTTTCAAGGATCTTTTCTCACGAAATGAATAAATTAAATAACCATGTTCCGCTAGAATTAAAAATCTGAAATAAATTTATTACTTTGAACTCCCAACTGAATTTAATAAAATTAATTCACCACCTGGCTAGGGCATAAGAACAAAAACAAATGTCAATTTAGGCCTAAATGACAAAAATTAAATGAAAAAAAACGTGGCAATCTAGGGACTGGTCGACAGAGGGTGAAATTTCTGGAAATGAAATAATGTATTAAAATTGTATTATTAATAATATTTATTTTACAAAAATACACTATAATATTCTTATT
>NW_027107963.1:1344546-1348932 GCF_000696795.3 Halyomorpha halys | reverse complement strand
CATTCGTGAAATTATAGTTTACGTTGTCATTCGTATTAGTAAATGTTCATATGACGCTTGTGATAGCTAAAATAAGAAATATAAACGTTTGATTGAATGTTTTCAATTTGTCTTGCAAATATTGTGTCAAGTCCTGTGCCACCACTTGAAGTATTTTCTAATGGTGAATTTATCAAATGTTAAAAAACCAGTTATCATTTTATTTTATTAATATGTATTTTTTTTTAGTTTAATTTTTTTTATTTTATTATATATTTGGCGCAATCTTTTCCACTTTTCGCTTCTCTGACTTGATGTAACATCAATAAACAATTTTGATTTATAACTCATTTCAATGAGGATGAAATATTGAACATTTTCCTCACTTATTTATTTTAAAGATATTTTAATTCAAATATTTTAATCTAAATGCAAAACATCAAGCGTTGCACCCCTCCACCACCGTTTCATTTCGGGGGTTCCTTTGCGTCACGAAATCAATTTACTTTTTAACTTATATAACTCTACCTGTTTATTTATTTTTTTCTTGAGCTGTAGAAGGTCGGTAAAAAGGGTTCACTCCAAAAAAAAAAAAATAATAATTCATCCCCTAACTGCAAGTTAACACCAATCATTAATTAACTCTAATAATTAATTATTTTAATATATTTCTTTAACAATAAATCATAGTGATATATTTTATTTCAATCTATGGGTTTTTACTTTAATCTTTAACATTAATCATTGATAAACACTTGAAGCTCAGAATTCAGGAAAATGATTTATAATATCCACGTGTAAAAAAAGTAAAAACAAGATTTTCGTTTGAATTAACGATTCTGAACCTCATACCTTTTTTTTAAGCCTTACATAAAAAGATTCAATAGTTAAGGGAAACGAGGAAATTTAGTAATAATTGAAGACGAAATCGAAATAGAGCAACTTTCTTATTATTTTATTTATAATATATTTTTATGATTTATTGGTCATACATTTTTCAATTTTGTGATCTCGAATACGTCTTTTTAACTATTACAACATACTACTCACCTTTAAGTAACAAAAGTTCAAGGAATAATTTTCACGTTTTCAAGTGATAAAAGAAAAAATATACACACTGCTTAAAAAATTGTGAAACTTGACGTTTTGAACCAAAATGTCATTTTATTCTCAATGAGAGACCTACATCAGGTAAATTTTTAGTTACTTTTAAATAATGTCTGGTTAAAGTATTACATTTTCTGATACCAATTCTTTGTTTCTAATATACTATACTACATCCAGTATAGACAAAATAAAATATTAACCAATCGATAGGGATTAAATTATGATTATTTTCTCTAGAAATTGAGAAAAGATGTTTCCTATTACTACTAGATGATTAGTTGCATTAAAAACCAAATTATTGATGTTTTATCAGTCCTATAAATTTTGATAAAAACAGTTAAAAATATGACTTTTAATATCCCAAATTAGTAAACACACTTCAAACAATCTTTAACTCCGCCTTATCGTTTATGCTTCCAGGATTTATATTTGACCTTCATTCTGTCAATATGCAACACAACAATAGCAAGAAAATAAATCAACTTCTTTAGTCGGTAATGGGCTCGTTTAGATACGGATTTATCTAATACCCAGAAATATATCTTTGCATGAAAATAAAAATTTAGAACAGTTTTTTTAGAAAAGGAATATGGGAAATAAGAATAAAATTTCCCTTATTTTCTGTCTTTTAGTTTGAACTGTATTTTTATATTTCTCTTAATCAACTTTGTTATTTTTCATTATTTCTGTTTTCTATAATCGCTTAATAACTTTTTGTAATTCTTGTTTATTGATAATTTTAACTGCACATCTTAGTTTTATTTTCTTTAATTCGCTTTGTTGATTTTCACATAATTTAAATCATTTAACCATACCTTCGTCCACTTTTATTTTTGTTACCAATTCTCTTACTTTCTTACATTATTTTAGTTGTTTGTATCAAGGGCGTAGCTAGGACCAAAACTAGAGGAAGGCAAGCCATAATCAATCTGGTTGTGACATTGCAGCACGGAAAAGGCGAACAAAATCAATAAAGTTATATATAATTATAGCAGTGCTTTATTAGCTATAAAAGAGCAGACCCCTTCCTGACACCTTTGGGTACGACCATGGTTTGTATATTTTTTAGCCCCGAGGAAGCTCTGCAAAGTGGGATGAAACCTTGCCTCATAAAAAATAGTTTTACTATTTGAGTTCATTCTTTTCAACGAACTTCCATATTTTTTTTTATAATTTATTGTAGTGCTTATTTTAGTTTTTTCAGTATATTTGCTTTAAAAAAAAAAAAAAAAAAATACACCTCTATACATCTCAATGAGGAAATACTTTTCTTTTTAATTTATACTTTTACAAATTAATCAAAGAGAAGGAAACGTAATGCTAATTACTGATAAATTGAATACTTTTTAATTATTTATCAGTAATTTTAAGGATAAACTGGTCGAGGATAGTGCCGGAAGCCAAAGCCCAGGAAAGGATGTTCAACAAACATACTTTCTGCACATGATCGAGCAAACTTTTAAATTACACTGTGAAATTAATTAGCACATAGGTGATAATTGGTCACATTACTCAAGGTCAACAATGCCTTTCAATTAGCTAATTTGAACCATTAGTCGAGTCTTCACCAACAGCCTATTTGTTGACCCCAGTAGCGTGCAGGGGTGTCGGCACCCCAATGCGTCACCCACGATTACTGATAGCATTCAAAACGCTGTCTGTATTATAAAACCTAAATTTCAGAACATATAAACTAATTTTATTATTTAAACTTGATTTTGTTTACTCCAATAATTTAGTATTTTTCCAAGAAATTTTCGACATTGCCTCTGAGGTATTACGGGCTTAAATTTCAATCTTGCTAAAGTTTTTCAAGATACACAAAATAAAACAATTTTAAATTTCAAAATAATTTAATATAATTATTATTATTATTATTTAAAAAGAGGGTTTTTTCAACCTTTGGTAAAACAATTAAAAAAAAATACGGCATAGGAGGGACAGATTTTATTTTTATGATGCTGTGATATCTTTTGCTGTGGCTGTAAAGATTTGACCTGATAGTAGCTTTACCATGAACTCTGAACTATCACGACAGACCAAGCGTGACAGTACTGCCACGACAGTAAATATTATAATGATAGAAACTACAGCGGGCCTTAACGCGATAGTAGCTTTAGTGTCGCACTATACATCACGCCAGACTTAGTGCGACAATAGATGTAATAACAACTATTTGGTAAAGGAACCATAGCAGTGACTGCAACAGTTGCCGACGTGGCATTACACTGTCACCCTGAAAAAATTACACCTTTACACTATAAATAGATATTTAGTACCAGAAATATCTGTTTACCAAAGAATGATATTTTCAACTGTATATAATTTATTAAATAAACTCTTTACTACAAAGAGGAACAATCGAAAAAAAAATTAAAATTATCATTTTCTGAATTCTTATTTTTTTTTTTTTCTAAATTTATGTACATATACTTCGGAGATAATTTATCGTTTAACTGATTTGTTAATTCCCTAAAAGATTTCTTAAAAGTCCGTACAATGAAAAACATTAAATATCGACAAGCGAAGATGCAGTTAAGTTTCATTATTACGAAATATGCAATTGTTTTTTTTTTCCTGTTCAAGGACTTCTAATCATCTGTTACGTATAGGAAATTTCCTAATAAGATTTCTTATCAGTTTTATTTTTATTTTTAATTGATGTGAGGATCATTCAATGTTTAATAAAATTTATCTTATTTAAATAAAATAACAATATATATTATCAGTCACGATTAATAGTCAGTGAAAGTATATACATAATCGGCAATAATACAACAAGAGAAAAACTAATACAATTTACATCATATATTGTACAAACGAATAAATTATTATATTGCAACACAATTTATAAGGTACATGTGTCAATGAGGATTAATAGATAGCTAGCTGATTATCGGGAAAACCTAATAACATAATTTTCTCGCAAAGTAGTTTAAAGTTTTCACAACCTCTCATCTTCCATCTACTTACCCCGTCCATTTGAACCACCCTCGTTCTAATCAATGAAAATTTATTGCAAACTAGTTTGATGTATGGTGAAAGTATTAAGAACAGAACATCACACAAATGATAGTTATTGTGACAATTTAAAATTCAAAAATCGTAAAAAAAAACAAAAAAAAAGCATGCCAAGGCCGGTCTCATTTTGAGAAATAATTAAGAATGATTGATTTCAATTATCGATTCGAATGTGAAAAGTTACTCTTTTGACTGTTATGCTTTTTTGATGGTTGTAGCATTTCAAAACAAATTTATGACAGTCAGAATTTATTTCTAAAAGTTGTAAAATACACACAC
>NW_027107963.1:1294356-1344496 GCF_000696795.3 Halyomorpha halys | reverse complement strand
ATATATACTAAATGGTAAGTGACATGCTCATGCTCATATTAATCAATGAACTATCTTTCTACTCTGATACCTCAAATAACAGTAAATAAAATATGTACTATTTATATTACACACTAATATGATGGCATTTGTAGATTGGATTAATTGATAAATAGTGAATGATAATAATGATAATAATAATAATCATAGACATATTAAACAATCTTATTTATTCTATTTTTAATATGTGTAAAATACTACTTTTGCCGCAAGAATTCTATATAGTTTAATAGAATGAACTGAATTGGAATTGATTGTTAGAGGTCTAAATGAAGCAAGGGCTAGGAATAGGCTTGACATCGTATTATGGCATCTGTTCATTCCTGTCAAGAAGGCTCCAGATAGGCATACATATAAACAAACTGTTAGAGGTCACTGGTAGCAAACAGTATTAAATGGAAACAACTATCGCCTCTGACACTATACTATAGCCGGACACCTGTTAGAGATAAGATAGGTCTACTTACTGGCACTCGTTCATAATCTCCTCCTGCGAGCGGACCTGGACCGGAGCCAGCTTCTCGACGGACTCATCGTAATTGCAGAAGCACCTGGTGATCTTATCGTCGAAGGTGTTGACGAGGTCCTCCAAGCTGCCAGAGAAGGTCTCGGTGAAGTTGTCCGGTTCCCCCGTGACGGGGCTGCATAGGCATTGCTTCACGTTGTCCACTTGAGGTTTGAGGTTGAGGTTGAGGTTGATGTCCTCGGCAGGCTTGACATCGCCGTGCCCCCAGTCCTCGGCCTCTTCGAGCTTGGCCAGCGGGGCCTCGAACTGTAGCTCGGCCATGTTGTTGCTGGTGTCTCTCATCCTCCCAGACCGTAGCCGAACCCCCGACTGCGCCTGCCCCTCCGCCGCTCGATCCCATCCCCTCCCCTCCTCTCCCCTCCCGTCCGGCCCTTCATTGATCCCTCTCAACCCTTAGTGCGGCCTTGTTCTCGCTATCTCTCTTCTCATCGCCTTTGATAATAAATAATATATAAATATATAATTGCAATATATAAAACTTGGAAAATAAACAATGTAAGTTACCTAATTATTTACCTAAACTCATTGACTCCTTTTTGCATAGATTCGCAAATAATTTTAAAATTAGTTTAGTTAATTAGTTTCTATTGCACAATACGGAACCGAATTTCTGCTGGTTCTAAAACTCTTGCAATTAACTAATTAATTTAACAAGGTCTTTCTCTCATTTTCGCTTATAAATCCTAAGAGGTGGATTATAGTGAAAATGATAATAAAACAAATTAAAGAAAGTTAAATTATGTGTAGAATGAGTACCATAACAGAATAATTGGAAGTGATATGATACCAAGTGATGTAGTAGTAGTAAACCTTGAGCTCATATGGCTTGGTCTGTTGAAGACCATATACAATCAGTCACCTGTACTACAAGTTAACGACCACATCGCTTCACTGAATTATTACATAACGTTACTCATTCAAAGCATAATTGAATTTTCCTTTTTTTATTTTATTTTATTTTTTATATATATAATCTTCAGAATTCAGCTCTTAGGTTTTAATGGCGAAAACCAAAAGAAAGACCAAAACATTTTAATTTGTTACTTGATTAAACTAATTAGCTCCTTAGGACAACATAAATGTGTTTCCGTATTATGTTCATTTGTAATACTATACCTCAATTTTGGAAAGATTTATAATACAAGTTCTGTTGTTTGGTTTACGACTTACTTCTTCTTTACCAACCCATATACCTTACAGTGTCGGGACAGCTTTGATTTATTTCTTAAAACCTTCTCTATCCGTGGCCAACTTCTTGACTTCGCCTACAAGACACCGCTGTTCCGAAAATGAGGTCCTCTCTCTTACTCCTCAGTCGTCCATATACATATACGTTTCGGGAATCTATTTTCTGTATACATCCATATACATATATCTATTTTCGGGAATGTATTCTTTGCATATGGCTGAACCAGGTTAATTCTTTCTTATGTGTATCTTCTATCAGTGGTTCCTGTCCTGTTTCTTCTATTATTATTTTTTTTTTCTCAACCGGCCGAATCTAGTTTTGCCCATTACGGTATACTACTTCACCCAATTAACAAGCCATGTATGATACTAATTCGATACAAAAAAATGCTCTATGTTTTTTTATATCATAACGTTTAACGCAGAGATGCACCGCTTTTGAGTTATAGACGAAAATAAAAAACAAAACAAAAAAAAAACATGATTTGTTACTTTATTAAATTAACTAGGTGATTAGTAAGAATTTTCGAACCACCAGAAATACGTTTACATGGTAAGTGTATTAGAAAATACTATTATAACTGTCCTAAACTGAATTACTCTACAAGTCTATATATTTATTTTTTTACTACATGTCTTAACCACTTTAACAAAAGCTTTTTTTAAGCTACCAAATCCACCAGGCTATTGATTTCATTGTACGTCCTACCTAGAAATGATTCAAGATACATTAATGAACTCACAGAAACGCCAATAGCCGTTGTGCTAGAATAAGACATACTTTGATTATTTATTCTTTCGTTAGTAAACTTGTTATGAGATGATTACAGGATTCCAGACTTTTAAGAACCATATCGTCAAATGAATTGCTTTTCCTCAAACGCTGACTCCAAATTTTCTTTCCTTTGAGCATCCTTTCGTGGTTTTGATCCATTTCGTTCGCTTACCTGTGTATAGAATGGGTAAATATGGTGAGGGGGAAGTGTTGCGATCGTGTCAAATTTTAAATTCGAGTTACCTCGAGGATTACACATATTGGGGTTTCTTGAGTCCAAATAAGCTAGTCTCCAAAAAAGGTCTATGTGTGAGAGATCATAGTGAAATTACATATATAAGAGAATGTGTATGCGTGGGATGTTACAGAATTTTTTTCTGCCACTTCATCGATTTTCTCGATTTTTATTAAACTCAGTATATCAATGTAAAATTAAACGATATTTAATATTAGTTATATCTTATCGACATTGAAATAGTATCAGTTTAAATGCAGAATTTTTAGAAAATCTTACTCCAATGTACGTTTAATTTTGTTTATTTGAAATAAATAATAATAAACAATAGTTATATATGAAATATCAAAGAAGTTATTGAATAACTAAAGGAGGAACAACTAAAAATAAGAGACCGAAGTAGCAGTCGGAAAAAGCCAAAAAATACCGATCTCTCCTGATCGCATTTGTATTTACTCGGCATCATTATCATTTGTTAAACTGTTGTATTACTGGCAGGACAAAACTTGATATTTGTTTTTCCCATCTCGAGAAATACAAATTTTTATAGCGAGAAAAAAATAAGTCTCTTACTTAAAAAATAAATAAATCAAGTCTAAAAATGCATTTCTTTAGCACATAAAGCGGAATGTTTAAGTATATTTATTTGTTATTTATTTAAAAAAATATCCATATCTTATTTTTGGTTGTAGTAAACAATAGGTACATATAAAATATGAAAGAAATTTATAATTCATAATTTTCCTATTTCAATGGAAATACCGTTCGGGATCGCTCAGACTTGAGGTCGTTAAGATGAAGCCTCAACTCCAACATCTACAATTTCTTTAACCTTTAGCAGTGCTGAAACTGATTCATTTACTGAATTTCCTCTTCATCAGTAACGTTCCAAAGTTCACTCAGAGCATAAACCTGCAAGATGACGATTTCCAACAATGAAGCAGCCATCGCAGCCTGATAGATAATTTTGATTTGGAGTTTAGCGACCTTATGTTCTCCAGCTTAAGACGAGTATCCTCCGATCCGTGGGTCCACCAAGAAATAAAATTTTATCCGCCCAGTGTCGTTACTTGTCCGGGTGGGTACCACTTCTGGCACGAGTATGCTAACTTTGTCCTTGCCAGACTTCAGAGGCAGATAAGGTGCCTTACCCTATCTACGGTCTCTTGTGTACAATACATTTGTCCTAATTATTTCAACTTATATTAGCCATTGAACTTGTTATCAACAGGCTAAATCTTAATCGAGCTTGTTAGAATTATTCAGTTCACGCAAGTCTATTACGCAAACTATATCATAAACTTGAATTAATTGTCAATATTTATGTACATTTCTAGTAGTAGAGTTGCCTCGAACAACAAATTGACGACTTAAATGTACCACACTGAGAAAATTAAAAATAATCTTGATATATGTCGTCTCTAGTTGGCCAAAAGCTAAATAACCAATTTCACAAAAAAAAAAAAAAAAAATATCAACTTTGAATCTCCTCAAAACATATTTTACCACTCTAAGATAGGTCAAATTTGTTGGGAGTTTACAGCTGGAAGGCAGCAGCGTAGGAGCTTGTTTCATAACCAAAGCCAACCGTATTAGTCCATAAGTACAAGTACACAAACAGTAAAGTACAAGCACTAATTCATTTTATTTCATCATAGGGACGACTAATAGTGATATTATGTGAGTTTAAAATTAAAAAATTACCTCGCAGAATGGTATAAGTCAGTCACATTGTAACAAATACAAACTACAAGATTATTATTATTAGTTTGTTCTTTATTATGAAACAGGGCACTAAAACTTGCTGGTTGAGGAGGCCTGGGCCCTGTTTCATAATAAGGTACAAACTAATACTATTAGTCTTGTCGATTTAACTTAATACAATTACACTGACTTGTATAATAGTAACTTGTACTTTAGTACTTTTTAACTCCTGTAATATCACTAATAGTCCTCCCTATTATGAAAAAAATAAGTATTAGTGTAATTAACACGTTGTTTCTAGACTTTTATGTTGAACCAATACTATTAGCTTTCATTGTGAAACAGGGCCCTAGATGCGTCAACGTAATAATAAGTTGCGCCAAACTAATAATAATAGTCAGTCTGGCCAAATAGTTTCTATATTGTACTCATTATTTTTTTTAATAATGTTCATACTCATATTATTATTCAACAATACAAATTCATTCAGCTACTTCGTTGAGCAATATCAATATAATAAAATATTACAAGCCAAAACTTGTTTGCAATATATTGTGATTTATAATAATAAAATTTATTAGATTTGTGGGATTTCATCCTGATTTCTTCACATCCAACAATAATTTAGAATAAATTAAGAAAAAAGTATTAATAAATATTTAAAAGTTTTAATATAAATAAAAAAATTCACCATCGAATTCCTCTCGTGTCTAATCCTTGCAGTCTGAAGTCCTTAGTAAAACCCTCAATGTTTTTAACTTTGTCAGAAATAAAATCATCCATATCGACCTAAATTTTCATAATGGAGCAGATATAGTCAGAATCAAATGTCAATCCTTCCATGATAAACTTCCTATTCAACCAAATCCATTTGTTTCTAACCTTGTTTCCTCTTCAATTCCTCCAAGGCGTTTAAAAAGAAGATGGCCTCGAGACCTTATAATCTAGAAATGTTATTGGAGTTCTACCAATGGTCCTACACAAGTTTGTGCCATGCTATTGTAATTCTTATTAGTTGTATTTTTCAGTTAATACTTTTGTAAATATCAATGAATATAATACTTATATATTTCAGAAATCGTTTATTCGTATTAAATATATTGTTTTATAGCATAAAATATTAGCAAAATTAGATAAAATAAGATTGAAAACTCGTTGTTATCAATAGCTGAGGTTTGGATAACGACCTTTGCCAGGCCAATGACGTGGCTAACATTTGATATCGATTCTCACCTCACCTTTGAGGAATCTGCCTCTTCCTCTATAGAGTGTCAGAATTTTCATTACAATATATACGAATTTGTAAGTATTATTTATTAATTTGATTTTGAACCATATTTATTATTGAAACTAGTGTAATAATTAATCATTAAAATAGTTCGAATTAATTATCTTTCTCCTCATGAATCAGTTGGTTTTTCTCGTATATCAAGTAAGGTGAATTCTCATAGTTTGTTTGTATTTTTCTCGTTTCTTTATAGCTCAATATTATGCTTTTCTCGGATAAAGTAATTAACTAACCATTGTGATAAAAAAACAATGTTCTCGTCGATCTTTACCTGTGAAGAAAATTATAAAACCATATAACTTAATTAATAACCATATTTGTAAATTGATCGTAAAAATACAGTGCAATTGACGTAGTAATAAATTGTTACTTTTTTATAAGCTCATACTTTTCATTTAATACATAATCCCTTAGTCAAATAGAAACACAAAGTGAGAAAAATGGTCAGTATAAAAAAATAAAATGGGACGTAAATCAACAGGATCATGTTTGACCAACAAAGATGACATGCAAAAGGTTGAAAAATCAAAAAGTACTGATTTGATGAGGTATCGGTAGAATGTCGCAGAATGATATATTACTATCTCATTTGACCAATGGATATTAAAAAAAACAGGTCCTGGTCACAATGCATGGATCACATGGAATCGTGCAAAAAGCACCCGAAACCCAATTTAAAATGAGTGATCATGAATTTACCCTACATATCGTATCATATTAAGATGATACTATACTTTCCAAATTGTGAGAAATCAGCTCCATGAAGTTGGGCTATAACATGGCAGTATCCAAGTCCCAGAGCATGACATTACCCCATAAGTGCTTAAAAGTTGCATTAAAATTTTTGGATTCGTAGGTTTTACCTTTTATATCTTGAACGAATCTCCTAATATCTCATTAATTTTTTTTTTTTTTTTTTGGTTTCTTTACATCGAGAAATATACACTTTTCCAGAATGCACGTGGTTCCTTAACATGCTTTCGGATGAACCATTCTGTCGATAGTATCTTTATACCCTTAGTAGTCAGCTTCATGGAACTCAATACGGAATTTGGAAGATATAATTACTTTACTTGTAATAAGTTGGCTTAAATTTGCAACCGACTCGTTGATTATCGAATTTTGGCCACAAAGAGCGCTTGTGCTGAATCCACACATTAGTATTCAGTTAGTCTTGATATAGAACTAACGACAGAAAAATAGTTGTGCTCTCTGTGTTGTAATTAATTAAAGAATTTCAATAAATAATATCTTGTTCACTACTTATACTTTAAAATTGTATCGATTTGGTGTAAATACATTGTTTACAATCTTAACTTTAGTAGTTTATTTTTGATTTAACATAGCACAACAATATATTTATAAAGACATTATAGGTACAGATAATTAAATTAAAAAAGGTTAAATACAAATTCAATAACAAAAGTTGAATTTATAGGTTATGTAGTATTATTTGTATGAATTTTTGTCATGAACAACGTACATTACTGATATTTGTTTCTTTTCATTTGGCCTATCTTTATTTTGTTCCTTTTTATAATCAAAATAAAGTAATTCGAATGTAATAGCCGAAAAAATTCCAAAGAACTAAACAAAAGTGTGGATGCTGACGATTGTTTGCTCCCTTTTTTTACCAAACATTTGTACAAGTCTTGGATTTTTGGCAAGCTTGATGATTAGTAATACTATCAACTATCTTCGCATTCATTACAAACTTACTGTCACTATCACCGCTACAGTGGAAACCCCGCTTTATAATAGGCCTGACCTCCATTGAAAAGGATCCGTTGTGGGATTTATTTATCACTTTAGAGCGAGCGTATGTCAATAACTTTGATCTAATTTAAGCAGTAAAAATAATTATGTGATTAGGAATTGTGAATTTTCATCGTAAAATTCTGAATGAAGTTTCTGGCGCAGATTTTTTTTTTTTACAGCGGTCCTGTTTCAATTATATCTAATTTATGAAATCTATCGAGTGAGGATCTTCATTATTTATGTTATAATTCATGATCAATGAACGGAGATTAGTCGGTATAGGTTATGGCGCCATCTATGAGGCATCAATCTAACTACTTGCATATTAATCAATGGTTAGTGGGTATTCTAAATTTCCAAATATGAAATAATCAGATTTCAAAATATAACAAAATAATTAAATGAGTTTTGTCAAATTGAGTATAACATCGATTGATGATTTTTCAAACAAGTATTAATACTTTTTTTATTAAGTAAACCATTGAAATAACCTACAAGCAATGTTACAAGGTAATGATTGTGATTTTTGTCCCAAATTTAATCTTTAGCTTAATGGGGAAAACATTGTTATGGGTCCTTTGAAAATTAACTGACTCAGTGATATCTAAAATTTTATTGCTTATCTAGTTCCATTACAAGTGTCTATTCTTCTGGTTAAAATTAATAAACCATGAATGAATGTAATTCAATTTAAATTTTAAAAGTATAAGTAATAGTCAATTAACCTACAAGATTGATATTCATCTATTTTGAGTTTGACCATTCAATACCAAAGAATTGATGTTCTTTAATGTTCACCTAAACAACCAAGTTCACTAATTACCTCCTATTAAGATCTAAAAATATTTTCTATAGTAGTGCTTGTAAGAAATGTTGATTTTTCTAACACAACCCATAGTATCCCAACCAGAGAACAATTTAATAATTTTATTATTTACCTTTCACCAACATTGGTTTTGGCAGCATTGATATATTATACTAGATGAAAAGTCAAGAACCTGGAAAAATTGTTATATTTTGACACCTCCTTGATTTGAAGATATTCCATTCCTTTTTAAAACATTTTTTGTCCATATTTTAAAGCAGTCGCTTTGGAGATAAGAAGTATCACTTCTTAGACACTAGCATGATCCTTGGTTTCTGTATAATTCTTTCAATGAACAAGCCTTAAATTTCCAGTTCTTAAAAACTAGAAGGAAATAAATTCCTGCTTGTTAATTTGTTTTATATTTTCAGTTTCAAATTAGTACTGTTTTAGAAAATAGTCTCAGATCTTAATAAGAAATAATTAGAGTTCTTTGTTTAGATGAGCACTAAAGAACATCAATTCTTTGGTTTTGGCGGTTTTGCATGGTCAAATTCCAAATGAATGATTCTCAACCTTGTAGGTCAATTGGCTTATACTTTTACCTTTAAAATTTAAATTCTCCTTTCCTTAATAATTAGTATTTTTTATGTTAATAATTTAATAATAAGTAAATAACCATTCAAAATTAATACATCAAATTATATTTAACTTGAAATCAATTTCACTCACTAAAAAAAGGTGGTGAAAAATGGAAATTAAAGAATACATTTAAGAAACATTTTCCATTTCAGGAAATGCAATGTGTAGAATCAATTGGCTTCTTACAAGAATGATTAGAGAAACAGCTTTGTTTTTCTCATTACTATTGTAATTAAGGGAAGTATTATTTGAAAGAAGAAAGATTTTAGAAATTCTGGAGTAGATAATATTTATATATATATAACAGTAAAATATTGATTATATATCAATGTTTTGATACTATCAATCTATTTTCATTTATGAAAACATCTTATGATTACTTTTCAGTTTGAAAACCCAAAGAAAGGTCATGTTCTTTCATTAAATTGTGAGAAGGTTAAGGTGTCGTAAAGTCTTGTAATGTGACCTTTGCATGGCATTTGAGTTGATTTTGAGATTTAGTATGTTTGCTTTATTTAAGGTGAAGTAGTAAATCATAAAACCATACATTTTAAGTCTTATGTATTAGTTAATTATAAATTTTTATAATGCTTGCATTATTTTTTTCTTTTATCATGACTGATTCAGCATCGAAACTCAAATTATTATTAGCACAGATTTTTATTGTTATCTAAAATACTTCAGGAATAGTTTAGATGTTGAAAGTTTAATTAGGTCTACCAAGAAACATTACTAAGCAAAAAAAATGCCATCAAGTTGAACCTAAAATATTTATCCACTATAAATGTTTCAGTAGAGAATTTGTTTACCTAATAACTTTGTTCACTTCAGCACCTACTAAAAGAATTAGTTAATTACAAATTAGTTTAATTATTGTTTGCAAATAAGATTGAAGTTACTAATTACAAAGATATTGGTTAGCCAACTTGCAAAATTTCTTATGTTCATTCATTTGATTTTGATCTATGTAATAACAATATTGGTTATAACTTATAATTACTAAGACTTTACGATGAAACTTTTTGATTTAAAATTTTTCAAAATTATCAGCTCTGCAACCTCATAAATGTAAAATATTTCTGGCAATCATCTGATTTATATGTATGAAAACAATACAAGGAAATTCTATCATTTTCATTATTCAAAACAGGTAAAAGGAGAAGTTAAAAAAATGATAAGTTATGATTTATATATTATAAATAAATATAAATTAAATCACATTATTTAAACAAGTTATTAAATTAATTACTAATTTTATTTGTTTTACTAATACAGTAGAACAAATAATGATTGATTCTTTACTGAATCTCGAACCAAATTCTAAGCTTAGAAATTCAGTAATTTTAACAAAAAATTGTGTTCTAATCTATTTTATTATTCTTAGGAAACATTTTAAACAAGAATAAACTATATTTGTCAATTAATTTTAAGTCTTATGTAATTCATCAGATATTTCATTAACCTACATTCCTACTTAGACTTTGTAAGATTACATTATATTATTTTTTTGTTTAATTATAAATGTCACTTTTATACTCAATTGTAATATATGTATCAGTATTTAATGAGTGGACTACGTCAGTAGATAAGACACTGAGGACCCCTAAGCTTCTCGGACCAACGGTTGAAGTTAATATTCTGTTGAATTTGTTGAGGATTCACGCTGAAGTAGGTAGATTCAGAGTCCTATAAAGTGGGTACCCTTAAATAGAGTAGGGATAACAGATACTTGAATATAATTATTGACCAAATCATCTCCTTGTTTATCCATTGGTCAGGAATGTTTCCCTACTTCCTCCTGGTCCATCATGGATTATTAGAGGTTAAGGTCTGTTTTTTATGTCTATACTAAATTAACTGAACTACTCCTGTCCTGTGTCAATTCCCAAACCTTTTGTTTTCAATTCTTTTTTTTTTTCTTTTTTTTTTGCAAAAAAAAAATACTATTGCACAAATTAGTGTTAAATAACATTTTAATAAACTTTAAATAAATACTAATAAATTACTACAGGTATTGAACAAACAGTTCCAATCCTAATCAAGATCATTTGTCAATTGTTCAATAAAATAAAAAATCCTAAACAATTTGATTTAAGATATATCTTCTGAATATGTTTCTTAGTTGCTTTATTTTCCAGACATATTAGTTAATTGTTATTTCCTTAATGAACATTGCAAAAAATTATAATTTCCACTGTCTGATTTATTCTGTCTAAATTAAGTAATTTTTGAGTAAAAAGAAAATCGAATTTTGAATAATGTGTATTCAAACTGCCAAGCACCTGGCAGTTGGCTGACATACTTTTTATGCTGTTCAATTGATTTAGTATTAAATTATTCAAGATTTATTTAGGGTAAAAATAAGACATTAATGAGTCAAAACCGTGAATTTTAAATAGTGTCTGCCACGTAGAACTGGAGTTGGGCCCTGCATTTTTCATTCAAATTTGATTATACAATTTTGATTCTTAGTGAATAAGCTAGGTGCTAAATTGATGACATATTAACTTTCATGGGCACTTAAGTGATTTAAAAACAACAAAACAAGTGTGATGCCTATCACTGTTAGATTCCATGACCACACGTCAATTTTGATTCTGAGTAAAAATAAATCATTTTGTGAGTGAAAACAAATTTTGAATAGCACATGAATATGGAGAGCTATTCATAGTATGGTAATACTAAAATATTATATAATACTAAATCATACTATATTATACTGTTACAAATATCATACATCAATTTTCCTTTATGAATTTGAGTGTACGGTGCATCCTGAATGTTAGGACCCATGAAAAAATGCTACTGGGGTTTGAATGACAAATTTTCACAAGGAATATTGGATCAATATGTCTGGATAGTTCCTGGAGACAGCAAACCAACCAATGTGGCTTTAGAGAAAAATGGATTTGAGCAATGAGTGAAGGGCACTTGATGATTTGAACAGAAGTATGAACATCAAGGAACATGACAATGAAGTTACAAATGGAAGGAAACAGTTGGAATTTGAGCCTGTCCTGTTCAGTTATGTATTGTGGCTTTTCTGTTGAAGAGCCAAATTAAAAGTTTAAGAACTTCTCTTTTCTATCGAGTTTATTATTTATATACTATTTTTTAATTATAAATAGTTATTTAGGGATATTTAGATTTTCTCTTATTATTATATTAAATTATATTGATATTTGTATTATCTGTTTTAGTGAACATTTAAATTAAATTAAATTAAATCTGTACTACTACAACTCATGGAGGGTCAGGGGTTCAGTACTTTGTAAAGAAGTACTGTTACTAGACAAGTAGGTGATTTGGTCAGAATCACGCTCAACCGCCAATTTTTATCCAATTAAGGGCACCCAATTTAAGAGGCTCGGTGAACCCTGGAGGGCTCCAGAACCCACAGATGTTGACTCACGGCTACAGTGTTACAGAAAACAATTTTCTGCCCAGCCGGATTCAAAATTGGGTCCTTGCTTGGAGCTGGTAACCACACGCTTTACCCTGTGGACACTGTGCTACCATAATGCACTATTAGATTTAGTTATTCAATTTTATTATATATTTCAATTATACTTATATTTATTTATCTAAGGCATGTCCCTTTATATTCTCCTTACAATGGACACAGTCAGATTAGTCACTGGATCAGAAAAGTTACCAGAATGAATCCAGAAATTATAAGCTCTTGAATAAAAAGAAGAACAACTGGATGACAGAAGCCTAGATGCCTTGACTAAGTGATTGAAGATGCTAGGAACATCTTAGGTGTGAGAAACTGGTGTACAGCCAGTTAGGAAAGAGGAATGGCAGTTGATGTTGCAGGTGGCCCTGATCTGTGGTTTGTTTTATTAGTTTTCAGTATGCTCCATGGCTTATTCATTCTAACCTATCAATACTCTTGAAAGTTTGTAAAATTATGAAATATTTAATTTTTTTTTTTTTTTATTTTATTTATCTTTTATTATATAAAATCTTTCTTCAATAAGAAAGAATTTTAATATAAATATAAATAAGTGAGAATGAGACCTTCGTTCAAATCATTTTTTTTTTCTTTGTGATCTTGATGTGTTGTTTTATATATGCTCAATAGGAATTAAAGAACCTGAATTCGCTTGCCTGATTTTAGGTTCAAAATCAGTATTCTATACAAGCCTTTACATACTACATATTTTCTCATTCTTGGAAGTTCTCTTCAGGCATAATTTATAAAGCCCTGGAAATCTATTCTTGAAGTTATTATATATATATAAGATCTTTAAAATATTTTTTGTAATTCCTCTATTTAGTTATTTTACTTATATAATTCCTTAAAATTAATTTAAAAAGTGCATATTCAACAGAAAAAAAAATTGGAATTCCTTAAATTTACAACAAATATTTATTAAAGAAATGATATATTATGCTGTATTAGTTAAGTATATTTAAGGTAAGTTGGAACAAGTGCCTTCCCCTTAAATGGCCCTCCATCAAAAAAGTCGAACACAAGTTGCAACAAACATTGAACAAAAATTGCACCTAACATGTACAAAGACATGTTAGGTGCAATTTTTCATCCTGATTTTGATAACATGTAGAGTTGACTGTTATTGCAACAATTGAGTACAATTTATCGAAGTTGGAGCTGTTTTCGTTTTTTTTTTTACTGTAAATTGATGGTATACAGAGTTAATATAATAGTTGCAATATTTTGAAACCACAAAGGCTTAAGCTGTCTGCACTTACCCCATAAACTATTTGTATTGTGTACATTGGGCTATATTGGAATTTCAATTTCTTGTTTTACTACAACATGAACTAACTACAAGAACATCAAGCCAAGATGGGGTAAGAACATTACACTTATCCCTTAAACTATTTGTTTTGGGATAAGAGTGGATCTGAAAAAAATGTCCTTATATTTATAAGTAAAATTAGTTTTAGGTATAGAAGAACTCTTTTTTAGTTTCTTTTTTTTTTTTTTTATCCAGATAAAAAAAATTCAGATTTATTATTTATTTAACTTTTTTTAAATTTATATTTGCCTTTTACTCCTTTGATTTTACATAAAAGTGAAAGTGTATTTCACAGTTGTTTTTTTTCTATTTCACAGGGAAATTTTGGCCAATTTAAATTATTATTGCTCCTAGGAAATTTATGTGAAAAAGTTTCATGCTTACACTAAAAGCACTTAAATTTAAACACAAGTAAAATGAAAGTCATTTATGTGTCAATATTGGAACTTTCAGTTTCTTTTTCATTATTACATGAACTAACTAATTATTTTCAAGGTTGCTCTGTAGAAAGTAATTTTATGATGTATTTTTACTGACAGTGCAACTATCTGATGATCACCATATAACTGTTATAGAGCTGCGGACCTACTTGTTAAAACCTAGCTGCTGACGAGTAAATCACTACAGTCTTCAGCCAAACTCGTCACAAATTAATTTTTAAAAATTGTGTAAATATTTTTAACTTATTTGTGTATAACTATTTATTATATTCTTCTATTCATAGATGTATTACTAGAATGAATAAAGATTACAATAGAACCTTTTGGTCTACTAAAAGCTAACATCTTATATGTAACATCTCTTAATAGCATTTTTTAGTTCAGAAGGATCATTAGGACAAACATAGCAACCAACTACTACCCCCCCTCACAGATTCATTTTCTTAGGAGGCAGTGAGTAATAATAGTAAATTAGTGGATTAGAATATTCAAACTTCACTTTTAGATAAGTAAAGTGTTTTATTATTTCATTCTACCGTCTCTGGAACTTTCCTAAACTTTTTAGGTCAATTACAGGGACTCCTCAGCCATCTATATCCTAATGTCTGTAGAAACTGGTTATCCTATCTAGTGTAAGTGAATACTTTACACAGAGCTGTAACTGTTCCTGAAAGGATCTGAAGCGAATAGCTTTAGAACTTTTTTTTCCCGAGACAACCAAAAGCCTTATGAAGTGGAGTTTCTATCCTGTGGAGGGTTTACAGTGAATACCTGTAAAACTCGCTAATTTTCCTATTGATTCACTTCCAATCCAGCGTACATTATCTATTGAACATGCATTGTCAAAGCCTTTTGATGTAGAGTATATCACCTCTCAAATTGGTGCCAAGATCAATTACACACAATATCTCAACACATTTAGTGATCAACTTTCAACTCTCCATCTTTAAAATTACATTTTTAATAACACCAAAGTCAAAATTTTTAAGTTTTGTCCACAATTGTTCAACCATTAGCTTAATTAAGGTTTATAAATACATTAGTATTGAATTAATCCAGCATTCACTAAACTATTAGCCCAGCATAATTTTGGGATATCTACAAGCCTTCATTACTGTTACTGTAACTGTATGCTTCTTCACCAAGCATCTTCAGCAGGAATTGGATGCCAGACATCCTCTTTACAAGTCCTTCCCAACAGAGTCAATCTATCCTAATTAAGTTAACAACAGAACACTGCATCTTTACAAGTTAATGCAACGAGGTGCTTTCACAGTAAACATTGTAGCTTTGATTTGTTTAAGTTATAAATAATACTAACCTTCAATTAGTTTCTTCAAATCCTTGATTAAACTTATGATGTTTGTATACATAACATGTTCAAAATAAAATTCATTCATGAAACATATGATGTTATATTGTACATTGTATTTAATTGTCACAGTAGATGTCATGAGACTGACAATGTGCCAATTTTTTTTTTTTTTGTTTTGAGTTTTATGATACCAGTTTATGATAAAAGATGTTTATGATCAAAATTTTATGAATTACCATTGTTAAATAAATATTTTCTATTAAAATAAATGCAGTAGTAAGGTGCTCTATTTTGTTTTGATCACTCCTCAATCATTTATGACACTTTCTAGATTTATTTTAGAAATTTATTTCATGAAAACTATGACATTGATTGTGAACCTACTTCAGAAAGTAGTTGAGGTACATCAGCTATAGGCTAAACGAAATTTTTAAATTCAGACTGTCGATTTTAGTTTCCGAAAAAATTTGATAACTATTTAGTACTTAATTCAGAGAATGATTAAATATTTACATTTACTATAATGTAGATTAAAAATATTTCTCTAATAATTCTCTAAAATCTTGACTGCTTCTTTGCAATTCCTAAAAAAAAAGCTGTTAAGCCATAACACTAGATTAATAATTTAGTTCATTTATTTTATTTTTTTTTTAGGCTTTCATGGTTTAAGTCTTGAAAATCCATTATGTTCCTCAACTGTTGGATCCCAAATTTAAGGTTAGAAAATATTTTTATTATTTGTGATATTTCTATTAAATTGTGTTGATCTTTCATGGTTGTTTAGTGAATAAATAAAATTTGTCTTTTCACAAACAAAGTTTGAAAATGAGCACAGACATTTTAAATCTTCAGAATTACCATTTTAAATCACTTTGAGGAAATATGAAACAAAAATTCGAGATTACACTTCCCCTCCCCCAATAATTTATTGTTAAACAAAAAAAAATCAAACTGTTATAACTGTGTTAGGCCCACCAGGTCAGGTAATAAATAATATATGTCAGTAATAAATGTATATGTATATAAAGGAAACAACAAATCATGCTAGTTTTCAATTTTTATGATCTAGAGAGCATTAAAGTTTTACTATATTATTGCAAATTTAATCTATTCAGTGAGGTTTTTTTTTCTTATATTTATTCTGTAATTGTCTTTTTCTTTATTTTTTTTCTTATTTTTTTTAGCTTTGTTTTATATATTTTTTTATAGATATATTTTGAATTGCTATTATAATGGATCATCAAATTATTCAATCACACCCAACATTAAGGGATGTGACCGCTGTGCAGGTTGGAGCGCAGGTCTTAGTGCGCTGGTTCGGAACGTTGTGGGTTCGATTCCCACCTGGGACAGTTAACATTCATTTTTTGGCAGCCCCGAAGAATGAATCTTGACACTCCCACCTTGGTTAGTATGCGGCAGCAACTCAGGTTGCCGCCAGGGGGTGGCAAAAAGGACCACTAGGCCCACTTGCCAGACTTGTTCCCCCCACCAAATACTAGTACCAGTACCAGTACGCCCAACTTTGTTTATTTCTTTATCTTTTTGTCAAATGCATTCACCAAAATGTTTAAGTGATATCAAAATAACAATAAATTTATGAATTATTATTATTTTATTTTCAAACTAAATTCAGCAGATTCCTTTGAAGTTTCTTATGAGATCTGTTTCAATACAGAGAGTCAAATTTCTTCCTAATGTTTCTTTGAAACGTTAATATTTTTCCTCAATTTTTGTTTCAAAATTAATGAGGGGTTCTGTATAAACCTTTAGTTTAATTCTTCCATTCTAGTGTCTGGTAAACTGAAATCCAAGTGCCCAATCCTACATTTTTAAGTATAAACTTATCAGGGAATATTAATATTATTAGTATTAATCAAAAAGCCATCAGTTAGAGGTCTTTTTTTAATATTTTATTTGTTAAAAACTGATATATACTAGTATACATTTGTCAAAGTTGTTTTTCATATTCGCTTGTTATAATTACATTAGTTGGTAATAATTACCTTAATCTTAGATGTATGAACATGTTTGCTTTGTGCAAGACTACTTAAGGTTTAAGATTTGCAAATGTAAATGAAAGAAAGAAGAGAAGTGGTTAGTAAAAGTTTTAAATTTAAGAAAGAATTATATAGAAGAATTTATAGATGGGACAAAGGCAATTAGCCGGCTTTTTAAAATAGAAAATGACAACAAAATAAAGGTATCCTTGAAAATGACCTGGGTCGAAACGTTGGAAGGTTTTGAAAAGAATAAAGTTGAGAAGAAAAGGATCAAATTTGTTTTTAAATAAACTAAACCACTCTCAAACAAGAATATATTGATAAAAATTAATCTTATACACTTTTGTTTGAATTCAACCTCCCTGCACCTTGAATCAACTTATACACATGAAACTTATACACTTTCACCTTCAACCTGCCCTTGAATCCCTGCACCCATTTCCCCTCCTGCAGTAACTCAAATAGTACTTTAGTTTTTTTATTAAAGCTGAAGCACTTATAATTATAACAGACCAATAGACCCTTGATTAAAATTTTCAATACCTACAATGCCTAGACCTCATTGCACAAGGTATCCTTGGAAATGAAGGATGCATAAGGTTAGTTCTTGTTTGTATTTGTTTTGTTTTTTCATCTCAATAATCACATAAAAAAATTACCATAAATTTAATCAGATAAATATTCTTCTCAGATTAATTCCAGATTTCTAATCTCTATCATAAAAGTAATTGCTACATCTTGAAGAGATAAATAATAAGATAAAAACATTTTATTATAATCTGCTCACAGATAACATATAGGATAATAGGAAAAAATTAATTAAATATAGAATTACATAAGATATAGTATACCCATGAAAAAAAAGAAAATATATTTAGTATAATCCCAAAAGTGAGGTCTCGTAGTTTTTTTTTAGAAATACCTAATTCCGTTTATTTACTATAATATTGACATAGTTTTAAAGGTTGAACATAGATTTATTGTTCTAGATAATCTTCTCTTCAGATGATGCCTTTCAAACAGTTTTTCCGTGAGTATCTTGCCAGTTTCCCAGTTATGTACTTAAAAATGTGTAGATCTTCATCTTTGAAGATGAATCACCTCACCGACAAAATTTCTTTCAATTTATGAAGCAGGTGATTGTAGAGAGGGTATATGATAATATTCTATTTTTATTGTAGTCCTAGCAGACAAAAAGATTTCCTCTTTCCTCAAATCTGGTATTGAACTCATCAATTATTTCTTGGATTTGGGAACTGCAGCTTGAAATATCTTCATCTTTGAATTTTTCAGCTAACTGAAGACAGCTAAGAAAGTATATTAAGTATTTTTTTCTACTTTAATTTTTTTCTATTTTTTTATTAAGTTTTGTTTTCTACAGCTTATTATGTACTCATTGATGGTGCCAGCCAAATCTGATAAATTGAGGTTTTTTTCCTTCAAAACGTTAAGATGATTTCCTTGAGAACTATAAATCACTACATTATTTTAACTAAGTTATAAACCAGCATAATTTTATGGTATAACTTTGTTTATTTTAAATCATAAATTCTCTTTAAAAAGGAAGGCGTTTGAAAGTAATTTGTTTGCCTAATAAGCTCTAGAGGGCTGTAAGTTGGACAACCCCGGTCTATAATGTGAACAGCCTATCTAAAATGGATAAGTCATATCAAACAAATCACATATTTACGACAGTTATATGCGGCAACTAATTTATCTGACCTACCGACTTTATATAATCGATGTTAAACATTTTTTTCGATTTTCTCTAAAAACGTTTTAAAGATGTTGATTAAACTCGGTATATTAATGTAAAAATTGAATAATCCTTTAAATCAGCTAGGTTTTATTATTACTATCATGGGAATTCTCTGACAGAGTTTAATGCCGATTTTTCTAAAAAGATTTCTTTAAAGTTCCTTAATTTGAATTTTCACTATTTGAAATAATTAACCACTTTGCATTATTAACACTAATACAAAATATAAATAATGCATACAAATATTATATTATAAATAATATATAAACGTAAATGCAATAAATGGTAAAATAATTTGATAGCTAACTAAAGGAGAAAAAAATAGACAGGATTTTAGAGAGATTGGAAAGACAAATAACAGCTCCAAATGCCAGATCTTTTCTAATCCCATTCATTTGTAAACGGCTTTGTTAAACTGTTCTATTATTGGCTATAATAAAGTTAATATTCTTTTGTTGCAACTCGAGAAACCTTAAAATAAGTTTTTTTTTTTAAATGTTTATAGCAACAGAGAAATAAATTTTCGCTTTTCCAGGTCCTTCGATTTTTTCTGAATAACACAATAATTGCAATTGTGATTGTGACTTGAGCTCGAGTCATAAGTAGGGTGGTGAAGTGAAAATTGTGTGGTGTGTGAACCACATCCGATTTTCATTACCCATCCAATGTACCCATTTGTATTTTCTGTTCAGGTTGATAATGAGTTCCCTTGTTTATCTGAAACCGCTCACTTATAGAGAGGGAAAACATCAAAATAGGGATAACATAAAATAATTTTTATAAATAAAATAAATCGTATCCGATTAAGTCTCAAACACTATTTATTAATACTTCAACCAACCAACGTTTCGGCCAACCTGACCATTCTCAAGGACAATCTTAACTATAAATTACACCTCATATCCAACTATTACAAATTGTTTGCAGTCTATTATGACCAAGTCTAATAAAATTAGTTAAATTAACCTATATTGTCATTTTTTCATTTTAAATTTTAAAAATTTAATTATACATTAACTTAACACAATATTATTATTTTTTTTAATATATGTAAGAATATTGTATAATATTGTTGCAGCCTTATCTAAAGAAAACGCAATCCTTCGGCATTATTTCTCTTAATCTCTAAATTTATTTTTGACTCAAAAGTTATTCATAATTAATCGATAATTTTGTAATACATTCTCCTTTTTTTCAATTTCCTGAGCCTTAAAAAAAAGTCCGAATCGGTACAGTGAGGAAAAATAAGTATTAAAAGAAAAGCTGATGTTCAATTTATAAAGAAAGATTATTTTTGTAAAAAAAAATTATTAGAAAGTCTTTTTCAAAAAAATATAAACAACAAAAGGAAGATGGACCGGGTATGATAAAAGAAAAAAAAAACTCAAATATTCATAACACTAATTAATTTGTACCAACTTATTCAATGTAACCAACCAATCCCTTTTTCCATCTTTTATTTTTATATTTCTTTTTTATCTGTTAATATTTCCATTTTAAATAATTGTCTAAAAGTTTTTAGTTATTCTTATTGGATTTTACGTTTTACTGCATATTTTTTTCCTATGATATACATTGTTTACATTTTTGTAGGAATTGTCATAATTAGCCACACCTTTGTTAAATTATTAATAAAAATTTTTGGGGTTAAGAAAATTCCAATTTGAATATAATTTATTTTAAATTAACATATTAATTGAAAATAAATTACATTCAAATTGGAAGTTTTTTAACCTCAAAACATTTTATTGAAATTGACTTACCAGACTTCCTAAAAAGAAAATCCAGAACTGCTATTTTTATTTTTAACATTGATGTTTGCTATCTATTTATTTCATAACTGATGGTTGATATCTATTTGCTAACTTTTTTACTTCATTTAAATGTTTGTATCCTTTTTAGGCCTGATGAATCTCTACAATGTGGGTCGAAACGTTGGCTCAAATTAAGTAGTTTATTTCTTATATCACATTCAAATCATCTTCCTTTTATTATTACACGCTCAATAATAATTAATAATTAAAAATAAAAACTAATGGAGTAATTAAAAATAAAAACTTAAAACGATAATTTCGGTTTTTAAAAATACTCACACTTACATTCTTTATTGTTGAAATACACATTAATATCTTCGAAATGACGGAGATTAGTGAGCTTTTTCAGTGTCTAAAAAAATTTGTAAACGTAACAAAAATATTAATTTTTTTGTTTAAGTCTCAAAGTTTAACAAATAAATCATGAACCCATCACCTTTCTGATTTCAAATTTATATTATACAAACTTAAAATATCAAGAAATGGTTTTTCTTTATGGTAGAATTTTGATGCGGATCAATTTAAAATTGTATGAAAGAAATCTTATGATTTTACTTATGAACAGACAGTTTTATGCAATGCTAACAGTCTACTCGTCTTTGAAAATGCTTTTACAACAGAGGATTAGTAAATGTTATCATTATTTCATTCTTATCAAACTTCCTCTAAAACAGTACTGCACATGAAGCGCTTTATTTCTTCCATTGTATAGCGGATTAAAAATACAATTCCTCACTTGATCCTTCACAACGGAAATGAAGTTTAAACATTTTATTTCCTGACCAAATTGACTCCTTACAAATATTTGTATTCAAAATAAAAAACATTTTTTATTACGTGAAATTTTATTTATAAACTGTAAAATCCTTTTTTACGATTATATTACTTAAATTTCAACTGTACCTTTTGCTGTTTACATTTCTTAAAGACTATAGAAAAGAACTAAATCCGTTCATCACTAATAGATTATATATATGGGCGTAGACTGATAACCCTACCTCAAATACCTACCTACATAGTGAATCGTGTATGTGGTTCTGTAGTTAAATAATAGTATATAATTTCATAATTCCTACATCAACCAAATGTCGATATTGAGAAACATAGCTTACAGTAAGTTGGATTTTTTAAGTTGGAGATCTGTAATCAGATAGCTGCGAAAACAGATAATAACTTGTAAGTTCTTTTCTTTTAAGTTTACATAAGGTAAGGTATATCGCTTATGATAGAGGTGTCTTCATTCAAGGTGTCTTCAGTCTATGTATTTTTTTGAGATTTCATCATTATTGAATGTTTCTATCTGTAGTATTAAGATATCATGATTTGATTGATTGTTTTTCTCATTTCATTGTTTAAAGCAGTTTATGAATAACAGTCTTATTGGCTAATAAAATACTTATTTTTAAAAACTGTATTTTTATCAAATGAATCAGATTCCGATCCTAACTAAACTATATTCCATGTTACATTTACTTGCCTAGATTTAAAAAAAAAAAATGTAGGTCATTTATCAGTAACGTTATATCAGTCGTGGCAATTTTAAAAATTGTAGCGGTGAACTTACTTCCTGTGTGTAAGAGAGAGCGCGCTTGTTCGTGCGTGACTTATACAAGACCTACACGTTTGCTACTTGCACCAAATCCAATACTTGTACAAATGCTTGGTAAACAAACGAATTAACAAACGTCGGTAATAAAAAATAAACGGAATAAAGATAGGCGAAATAAAAAGGAAGCGTAAACATCACCAAAGTAAGTTGTAGATGATACAAGTTCATAGAAATAGTACTACATATTTTATCTTATCATCTTTCGTTCTAGAATTCGAGTCAAATTTTTGTTAATTTAATTACCCAAACATATAAATGGCTTTATAAACTTATATTTGTGCTATCTTAAATAATAAAATTAATCGCCAAAGTTAATTGCTAGGAAAATTCTTTAATTAATATTAATATCAATTATTTCATGTCTATCTGTTGGAAGTTCTAAAACAGTACTAACTTAGTACAAACCTATAGTTGCAGCACCAACGCCCTTAGATTGTGCCCAAAAACCGACAATCAATGAGTCGGTCACACATTATGGCCAAAAGATACCCGCAAATCCAAATAAACCATCCACAAGCTTGCGCATGCATAAGTTTGCTATTGCTTGGCAAATGTGTAGAAGCACACTAGAACCTTGCATAAAAATGTAAAGGTGTTATAAGGAATCTTTTTGTCGAAGCAGATGTATGAAAACATGATCAAAATGTTGCTAAACTAATATTTAACATCTTTAATAGAACCTACTATTAGAAATTAATCCATAAAGAATAATCTTTATAATAATCTCAAATTTATATGTAGTATTTATAATTAAAGGGGTATGTGGATGAAGGGGCTATGTAACTTTTTTTAATCTTTAGCGCAGGTGTCTATCTAGCTCGTGTGAGGTACTCTAACCTCAAAATCCAATTACGTACCAAGATACCTAAATATAAAAGGGGATAAGTACACTAAAGAACATAGCAAGCTCCAACAAAAAAAAAAATTGAACCTTGTGTTTTTCAAATTTACTATTTGTAACCTAACCCCTTCATCCACTTACCCCTCCAATTATTTAATATACAATAAAGTTTTTAATATTTGAAAAAAATTATGAAAACTTATTCTAGAGAGTTAAGTACTATTTCAGAGATACAGAGGTGAATGCTTCACAATTTTGACAACCTCCTCTGGTGAATTCCTCGTGAAATACATGACGTAGCATGCTTGTATCCCGTCGGTGTCTGTCATGAAAAAATGGGAAAAATTCTAGCGACTGTTGGAAATTTTTCTGTCAGGTTGAACCACGAAGTTTGTAGTTGATATAATAATTATCACATGAGAGAGGAAGAAACTGCTGATTGGTCAGACTATGTACCGTCGCAGACCGTAACGCTAAGGTTTGCAACACATCACGCCCCGATATCTCATGCCTTTGTTCACGTGCTTTTATCGAAAGCTCATTTATCCATTACGTAATTCAATATTAAATATAATTATTAGCAATTGATTTCAATAAATTAAAATTAACTTCAAATGGTACTTCGAAATAATAAAAACGGATATTCATGCATACAAAAAATAATAAATGAGCAAATTATAGTACAGCCACCTTTTTAATCGATTAATTTTAATTTATTTTTCCTATAAATATTTCTCTGGTTAAAAAAAAACGAAACATTTATTATGGATGATATAAATTACCGGCATATGAGTATTGTAACTGTATTGGTACAAAACTATACAACTAGTTATTTTTTCCTCTGGTTTTCTCTTCATGTATAAATAAAAATAGATCTTTTAAATTGTTTAAAGAAAGAAGCGATAAAGAAATGGCAAAATCGTTATGACAAAAGAAAGAGATTATTATCTGATAAACTGTAAGCCTTGTACCTTGGTTTCGCCCGAACCTAGGACTCGGCCAGAAATAGGTAGTAATCATAGTAGAGCTACGAACAGATCATGGATACACACGGAACTACTTCAACATCATGAAAATAAAAAAAAATAGAAATTATAAAATATGCAAAGCATTAGATAGTACAAGAGCCCTAGAGAAGAAAAAAATAAGCTATTTAAACCCAACTTTTGATTACTTTAATGAAAATTATGTTTAATTACTAGTCAAAATTGATGAGTCTGCCAGGTATAGTTAGGGGAAATAAAAAATGGTGGCTATTTCAAAAAGTAAAAAAAAAAACTATATATTCGGAGTTCCGTATCGTTAAAACTACCTACAACAGTACAAAAACTGTATCTCAGGGTTCTACATGGGCTCATATTTCATAAAAATTGATTCCACTTTAAATGATGTCATTTTAGGTTTTTTATTGTTGTTGGTAGTTCCAAAGATATGAAGCTTCGAATGACAATTTTTTTTTTTACCTAATACGTAGTTTTCATTAAAGTAATAAAAAATTGAGTTGAAATGTCTGACTCTTCTTCACTTGTACTCTAGTACTAAGATACACATCACATTCTGTTCAGATGCAACAAATATATAAAATTAAAATAATATGAACTAAGACCTCAAGAAGAAGCTAGAAGAAAGAAGCGAGAAATATTTCTAAGAAAAAAAAATTAAGATTAGATCTTTTTCTTTTCTTTTTTTTTTGTGTAGTATTTAGCATAGTGAAACTCAGAAGAAAAAAAAAATTAAATATAATTTTATGTGTTTTTTAATTTTTTGTTAAATCTAGTAATTAATATGTTTATTTATGTATAGTTTTTGAGCTTCATATGTAGCAGTAATGTATTCTTGTGTAGATTAAAATAATACCAAATTTTGTATCATATATATATTTTTTCTCAATTGAGGACCTATACAGTTTTTTGGAAGTGTCAAGATTCATTCATCAGTGCCACCGTAAAAAAATATGGGCTGACCTAAGTGGGATTCGAACCCACAATCTTCTGATCAAAGCGCTCTGGGACCTCGCCCCAGCCCGCTCAGTCTGTATCAGGTCCTCTTAAATTTATCTTACCTCACCTAGTCCTTCGAATTAATAGGTCGAACCCATCTGTAGCTTATACCAAATCGGATCGTAAAAATATCATAGGCTTAGAATTTGAAGAACTTCCACTCTTTTGTATTCAAGAACGGCATATTTGTGTTGGTTAACTGAACAAATAACTATGCGCATCACGCAAGGCCAGAGATAAGCTTCATCTGGTTTACATGGTTCTAAAAATTTACATTAATCCAATGATATCCCAGCTGTAGGTTCTAGGTCGTTTGGCCTGAGAATATAATTAAATAACATTTACTTATATGTTTATGTTTTTTATAGTGAAGAGTAAATTTTTTAACCATATTGAATAAATTATTTGATAAAGCATAATAGGTAAAAATTATTACTTCAATTTTTTTTATATGCTTCAATATCATACTCAATTTTCTCTTTAAAAAATATAAGAAACCGTTCTATTGAATAAATAATTGATGATCAATTAAGTTCCCCTATTTTCTGGTTATTTTAGACGGTAATATCAGTTCCAGTTCAGTTTCAGTTTCAGTCAAACTGTCAGTTTTACTATGAGTTAAAAGCAAACCATGAAAAGAAAAGGGAAAAGGAGACTGAGAACAGATGGAATGGCTTGAGTTTTCATTTCAGTTCTTAGAATTTCTAGGTGTGAGTCATGCTTCAGTCCGTTCGCTTGCGTCAGTTCTCTTGAAAATCTACAGTGCACAAATACAACCGTTGCTATGTTCTAAGATCACGATTTTATTGCCGAGTTAATTCAAATTTATATATCTGTACAGTATTTCTGGTACGAAACAGACGCACGCTATCACAATGCTAACGTAAGTGAAGGTTCCTGCTGCACTTTTCTATGACAGAAATACAATTATAAGACTGCAAGGAAAAAATAGAGCTACAACGACTAGTATAGTGAGTATTGAACGAAACGGATCGCGTAAATTCAAACCTTCATTCCAACTGAAATGAAACGTGAACGGAAACTGAAACTAATGATAGTCTAAAAGGATTTTTTTTTCTACCAAGACTTCTATTGGAGTCCTATACTGCCTAACCATGGTTGGGGGTCAAAGTTTTTCATTTTCTGGGACCGCCACTCAATGAAAAAAGTCAACGGCCCAGGCCGGATCGAACCGGCACTGCTAATAGACACCAAATTGGTAAGATAGTGTCTTAACCACTGAGCTACGGGCGGCCCAAAAAAAAGAATTTAATTGGATCGGAAAAAAAAATTATTTATTTTTCAAAACCCAGTAAGGTTACAAATTTGAGGTAAAAAATAAATCAAACCAATAAAATCATAATAGAGTTACAATAATAGTTTGCAATTTGATTTGTATAAACGTAAATATTTTTTAACATGGAACATTTTATGTGTAATCTCTACTGTCGATTATTATTTCAACCAGTTAAAAAAATAGAATAAAGGATGGTTTACTTTGGCCAAATACTTCTCACTAAATATATATATATATATATTTTTTTTTTGATAAATATTACATTCTGCCTCAGACTTGAGTGGTAAGTAATCACGATGTATTTGAGCACCATCATACCGAAATAATAAACGTTTTTACAAACAGAAAAAAAAAAACTAAAATATGTACATAGAAAAATTTTACTGTAAATAAAAATAACTAAAATTTCGAACTATTTATCTCTATATTATAAAAAAAAATTAGTGATCACCGTGTATTGTTTTATTTTACATATAAGGTAGAATACATTATTTACTCATAAAAATTGTATATGGCTCTGTCGAGGTGGAGGAACAATAAAAATTCAGAGTAATTCAGGGGGGAAAGTTATTATATTGAAAAAATGATTAACTATTGTTTTTGATTAGGTTCTACATTGTACAAACCAAAATGCTGGGATTAAGACTTTTTTTTCTGTTTACACTACATTGAAAAAAAATAATACAACCTGAACTACAGAATACACATAAATTACAGTCATACAATTAAATAAACAGTTGTATAGTTTGAAAAATGAAGGTTGGTCCGCCATTAGGAAAGGGTTTACCCCAACCCCCATATATATAATAATATTAAATAATCATGGAATTTAACAAAACACATGGAAAATCCGATGTTCCATGCGTTTACCTAGAAAGTTTTTATATTTTGCACTTCTTCGTAATTGAGAGTGTTCAAGTGAATTCCTTACATTTGTGTTTTTCATAATTTGTTTCCGAATTTAGAGAATTTATCTTCTCATCGATGAACAAAATAAACATACTATTTAAAATAATTGCTTTGTTTAATATTTTAATCAAACAAAAACTTTAAAAGACAAATTTTGAACATTTAAAAGAGATCTATCACAGGAATTAGGAGTCGCTACAAACCTTATCAACCTTGAAACCCTGTGGGTAAAGACAGGATTGATTATTGACTGAGCAGAAGTTTTTAACAGATTTAAATGATTCTTCTTATAATCTTTTAATTCTTAAATAAGTAAAAAAAACAATTGGCTATTACACTGAAAGTATGACAAGTTTAAAAAAGATACTAGTAGTATCTTTAAAATAAACAGTAAGTAGTGCATATGGATCTATTTGATTTCTGGTTTCGCCTTTTTTCAACTCCCTTAATTAATTCGCAAATTTACCGGGATAAAACGTTTTGAAAAACAAAAAAGTTTTTTTAGATTCCTCCACAATGGTCTAAGGGCAACGAATCTCCTGCTGCAAATTACAATTTGTACAGTAAAATAAAAGCTACGGAAACGATTCGAAAAAAGGTGATGTTGGCAGAAAGATTAGTTGGCTTAAGAAGACAAAAGGACAGCCATTGAAAAACATTTGTTAAAAATATGCTGAAAACTTTTCGTATTAACGCTACTCATCCAAGAAGCAGACATTAAAAAACTAAAACCATCAAACTAATTGTGTGTTTAATGAACAGTTAAAAACTAAATAATTACAAATGTTAAGAACGTACATTATATTATACAAATGCAAACTTGTAGAATACCAACTGAACTATATACATAACACGAAACACTTTAGGAATGAATGATTCACTCGAATGTTCTAAAACATGGATAACGATAACTCCATGCACGGATCTAAGCATGACTCCATCATGCGCCCATCAGATGAAACTACAACCTGACCAATTTCGAACTCCGTATCAGACATATCAATTAAGACAAACTAATTAATTTTTAATATCACGTATATATTTACGTCTGTTTTCCTTCTGCGTTCAGTTCGATTTATGAGATAAATACAATATTTATATAAATTCTTTTAGTTCCTTCTGTGGTAGATTAGACATGATCATGGTTTCTTTTTATTTTCTTTTTTTTGTTTAAGGGATTTACAAATCGAAAAAAAAAAATAAGAATTACTTTCCTCTCCTTCGAACCATGTACAAATATGTATAAAGTGTGTTCCAGTATAAACGTTCAGCTATTTATCTCTACAATGTTTGTGATTTGGATTTTTTATTTTCACTCTATCATTATAGTTATATATCAGTCATATTTTCTGAGGATACCGTTAATTTTCTAGCATTCTCCAGTTCTACTCCAGCACACTTAACTCTGGAATGGAGTACTTTTCTTGATGAACTCTGATAGTAAATCCGATTTTAAGACGAATTTATACGGATCCCTTTTTTTTGATCGGACGCAAAAAAACCCTGCAAGCAAAAAACCGTCAAATATCGCAAGCCAGGGTTTTTGACGATTTGCGTGTAAACGGTGCGGAAATTCGAAAAATCTAAAGAACGAAATTTATTTATGACTCATTTCCCTCTAAGAATCCGTCATCATAATTTTAATTTCCTGGATCAGGCGAGGAGACTGCTTAATGATGAATAGCTACATAATGATGATACCTCAATAAATTAATATCTCATCATGACGATTGATCTTTATGGGATCCATACTGTTTACAGGCAAATCGTAAACATTTTGAAGTTGCTGATCTCTTTAGGACGCGTTGGATGAAATATGTTCCCGACATTAATTCACCAAAATAATTATCCCTTTCCATTGAAAATCTCAAAGTTAAGTTCGCTGAAGAACTGGAGAAGATTAGAAATTAACAATACCCCCAAAAGATAGACCACATATCATTGTTGTGACATTGTGAGCCAGCGAAAATTAAAACTAAATTTCTAAAAATCGTAGAAAAAAGAGAGGTAATATGGAACCATTTATTCTTCAATATGAAATTTCAAAGCGCTACAAATTATAAATGAATCAAGAAGGGTTTGTTATTTAAACTAAGTATTTACCATATTTATAGATCTTGACGAGTTTGAACTTTATATCACTTGGATACAAGTTTTCGTAAGTGTCAATGAAATATTTTATTGAATATAATATTTTTGATTGCGAAATTCGTATTTAAATATCTTTCGTACAATGGGCAGCCCTATTAGTGGTGTTAAACGCAAACCGACTAAAGTATCAGTGTCTAAATTTACCTCCACTTTATTTAGGGGGCATTTACTCTTTATTTGAAACGTGACGAATTATAGTAGTATCTTTTTTTTTTTTTTTATAATTCATAAAATTCATTATATTTACAGTTGCGTGGCCTTTGATGACTTTTACTGTTATTTGTTTTATTCAATTTTGTAAAGTTTATTATTATTGTTATTAAATATTTATAGTAAGCTCCAAGGACTGAAAAGACCATGTATTAACAACGAAAAAAAATTGTAATCAGTAGTTCCAAGGTTATTTTTATCAGTTATATTTTCGTAAGAGTTTAATGCTTATCGTGGTGTATTGTTTCAATTTAAAAACGAATTAACGACAGATCTGAAATAATTGGTACTTAACTAACCTATGCTTTCTCATTGAATTTTCTGTGGAAACTAGGACATTAGTTGGGACTATATGATGTTTTTAATTCTAAACAATATTATTTTATATCTTTTTTAATTTTTATTTTTTTTTTTTATGAAGCACGATAGAAACTATAAAAACAAAACAGAGTCCGTAATTTTAGTAATTATTTAAAAATAATGTAGTGACTACTTGATTTATCTATCGTGCAAATCATCTTCGTCGTCGAGTCATGAAGGTCAGTCGGAAATTATAATAGCACCTGTGAAAATGAAGTGTAAGACCAGTTATTATGGGTTAAATTCATATACATCAACAATTTTCAGCAAATGTTCGTCCTTCAATACTTTCCACACAAGCAAAAATACATTCTGATATTGTTTCAACACGGAAATAATTTATTGTATAGAATTGATCCATCATACAGCATTTTTTTCTATTCATAGTGTTAAATGATTTTTGAATTGTTTAATATATAGCAATAAATTGCATAAATAAAAAAAAATGAATATGATCAAAAATGTTCAAAACATACGAATAATTTGAAACGCCTATACCCCATCCTATATTCCAACCACATAATCCCAGATCACCAATTTAGATTCTGAAAATCCCGCATCACTATCTAGCAATGTCATCGTGTGGTTGATGTTTCGTCTGCATTGGAGCGCAGAATGTACTGCTCGGGAGTATTTCTTGGTGGAGAACAGGCTTTTGATCGAGTCTGGCACCCAGGACTGTTGTACAGTCTAAACGTCTAACAAAAGACTTATTTATATGACTATAATAAGGTCTATGTGGACTTGCTGAGTTGAGCTTTGGCGCTCCACTGAACCATCGAATACTTCTCGTAGCCTTCGAAAAATCCTCAATGCTCCTTACTTTGTCTCAAATCAATTCATTCATCAGGACCTCAATATTCCATATGTTGCCGATTTGGCCAGAACCAGGTACCCATCTTTCCATGATAAACATTCTAGTCACTCAAACCAACCTGTTTCAATCAGGCTTCTCCTTCATTACCTTATAAACCTTCTTGGAGTCTGAAACGAAGATGGTTTCGAGATCTTCTCCTCTAGAAATGTTATTGGAGTTCTATTAATGGTAGTTTCTCCACATGTTTGTATCATGTCATTTTATAATTAATAGGAAATTTACTGGTTGCATATATTTTTATTCATTTGTAAATAAATTATTTAAAAAACGAATTAAAATTAACTTGAAAAATTGAGCCAATATCAGTTACAAAATACCTAACTTGAAGTTTAGATTTACATTGTACGCTAATAAGATTTTCTTTCAAACATAGATCGCAAAAACTCTAAAATAAAAACTGTTCCATTTTGATTTTCATTTCATACGAAGTTCAAGAAAATTAAATTAAATACAATTTGAATCTATTTTTTTTTCTTTTTTTTTATTTTGTTTAATTTAGTCCAATCAAATGGAGATCAAAAGAGGTCTCAAAGGTTTCAAACTAGACTAATTTTTTTGTTTTAATATGCTTATTACGAATTTTCAATTATTTGAACTCAAATTTCTCTTCAGAAACATTATTAAGACAGGATACTCCTAAATAATGTCTCGGATGAGAAAATATGATGAAGTATAAAAATGTAAGAAATTTACTCATGCTTAATTTTTTGTTATCGTGACGAAAAACAAAAAAAAAAAAAGATTCATTTATTGTGCTATTTTGCATTTATCGGTTTTTTCAGTTAGAAGTAAGAAATTTGGATCTGTAATCTACGTCACTAAAAAATAATGGCCACAAAAATTGAATAGTGGCCAAAAAATGTATTCATCAAGTGAGTTTATTTTAATGACTACTGGAAGGAGCCTAACTACGAATGGGTAGTTTCTCTACAAGGCTGTATCTTTTTTTTTTTTTTTTTTTTTTTTTTTTTTTTTTTTTTTTTTTTTTTTTTTTTAATAACATGACCGCAAACCAGATGTAGTAATACAATTCCACTATTGCAGGTAGTGGGTAAATAAAAATCAATTTCTTATTAGCGTATAAAAGTAATTCTTCATACCAAGAGAAGCAAAATTTTCATATGCAGTAAAAAAAAAAATAATAACAGTGTGAATCTCTGACACCTACAAGAATAACAAAGATTGTTCCAGAGGAGCGTGATAATACTTGTTGATATATACCGTGCCTCGTAACGCTGCCCAGTGGTTAATAGCGAAACTAATAACGAGCCAATTAAGAGCACTGGCTACTGAATTCAATGTTGGCTTATAATCACCCCATCTGACACGATCTCACCTCATTTTACGTTATTCAAAGAGATTTACCTCTTCAGAGCTTGAATGAATGTATGAATGATTGTTGATATACTGTAAGGAATCGCATTAGTCTTCAATGTCTTTAATTATGTTACAACTTTTTAAAATAAATTTGTGTCCGTGTTGATATAAACGTACCGTTAAACAAAATATGTGTAAGGTTTTTTATTTACTACAGCTTTAGCTTTTAATAGTTGTAAATTAAATGTATATTTCATTGGAAGGAAAATATCAATATATTTTCATCAAGTTTAATAATATGTTTCCACGAAATATGAATCATAGCTTGCACAGACAGTTAATAATCTCTTTAATAGATATTTAATCTTTCTTCTAAGCACATTTGAGTGTATCTGTAATCTAGCATGTCAAATCATCTCGTTTACAGGTATTATTTATGTTTAATCGGTAAATATTCTCGCTTCAGCAGGATATTCTTTCCTCAATTAAAAGTGTGCCACTTAAGATTATGCGTGGATTTTTTGATAACTAAATAAACAACACATTTTTCTTCATTTAAAAGTCAAAATGTTCCTAATATGTGGGGAAGGGATGGGAAAATCCTTCCCCGTTACCTGTAGGTATCGAGATAGGGTAGTGACAAGCACTAATTTAGGACCTCACGAACTATGTGAATTTTATACGTATTAAGGATATGTAGGACATAGGAAGTAGATTAATAGGTGGGTCGCGTAGATCAACAATCTAACAAACCAACCAACAATCTACAAACCGGCGAGTTCTAAGGATATTCATTTGTCTTAGATCATCGCTAGAAGGTGACCTCAATCTGCAGGTCACCAAAAAGTCCTGGGAAAGGAAAGACACCCTAGGAGTATTCACCCCGTACTTTGTAGGTAGTGACCACAAACAGTAGGTATTCGGCTCTAGGCTTTGTAGGGAACAGAAAGGTGGTCGAGAGGTATTTGATCTATATTACGAATATAGGAGTTTTCAGGGGAAGGAAGATTCAAAGAAGAAATAAGGACACTAAAGTTTTTAAAATTGTGGACGCGAAATCTGATTCATTACTGGAGTAAGCTAGTTTAATTGTTTCCTTTACAGTGAAAGTAAACTTAAATCTGATGGTATTTGATTTTTTTTTTTCTCTTTACCACCTAATTTTATTTCAAGCTGAATACAGTATATATTCAACCTTAAGCCTAATAATTATGCAAGATATAAAAGCGCTTCTCTTGCCTCATGGCACTGTAAGAAAGGGAACAGGGTCCGTTGAAGGTGGGTGTACAATAGTGACATGGAAGCCTCGAGTGGACACAGAGTGAAAAGGAACTGTTCCGCTGGTGGTGTTTTTTTTTGTCTTATCCTTCAATAGATATTTTACAAGATTATTCCAATATATACAACTTACAGGGGCCGTTTGTAGCTGAGAGAGTTGAGGCACAGATCTTTACAACCTTGGAACTGCAATGGCGCCGGTTCTAATTTGGCCTTTTGGTCGACTTTTATTTTTGTGGCATTCCTATGGAATGAAAACTTGACCCCTCAGAAATAGGTTAGAATTGGGTGGTACCTTGTAGATAACTCCGCTGATCCTCCAGTATGTCAGAAGTGACTAGGAATGGGGTCATAAAAAGATACAATTAAAGAAATAAATTCTTTGGTTTAACCTATCGCTTTGAACATCCCTGATGAACCCCTGCAAACGTCAGACATTTAATAGTTAAAAACTATTTTTTCTTTTTTTACCGCAATCCTGACCATCTTCTTACATTTAAAAAAATAATATATTATAGATGTATACATTGAAGATTCTATTATTGCCATTGGAACTAATACAAAAAATTCTAAAAAAAAAATTTATTTATTTATTTTGCACCATGTAAATTTACTTTTGTATGAACTATCTAATCTGCGTATAATTAATAAATGTAAAATGTTAATCAAAAAAGCTAAAAAAAAAAAAATGGATTCTCTGATTCTTACAACAGAATGTTTTACTTTATACATAAAAAAAAAGAACCTCTCTGCACCTTCAATCCATTCAAGTATTCAAAAATATTTTTAGAAAGGATCAGAATTTCTTTATGAAATGGAAACTTAAGACAAAATGAACAAACAAAACAAAACAAAAACAAAAAAAAAATAGGAACACATTAGTTCCTTAGTGAGATAACTAAATAAATTTATTTTATTTATTCTGCTTTAGGTATAGGTACTCACTATTTCGACAAGCATTTCAGTTTTTATTTTATTTTTTATATGGATAATCTAAATCGATTGAAAAACAAAAAGAACTTACCTTAAAATGTCCCAATGGAATGAGTGTTCCACGAGTTTTGTATCAATTTTTGCATATTTATTTATTTTTTCATAAGCTTACATGCCATCCTTTTTACTTTTTTTGACCATGTATTACATTATTGTTATGGCATAACATTAACTTCATGATTTGTTTATAATCCTATATTTATTTGATGAAAAAATACACATTCGTTTTGAAAGTACACATAAAAAAATTAGTACGTGCCGTAATATCTGAAAGGAAGTTGGCCATTTATTTACTTTATTTAACTGTGATTGGCATATCCTGAAAATTCTTGAGTTTCCTTCTTCTTTCCCTCTTCTCACACGAACACCTGGCACTTGGCCGAATAGTATTAATAGACTTGTGCAAATATCAGAGAGATAAAAAATTATTATTTTTCTTTCAAGATAAGTGATGATTAAAAGAAAGAAAAAAACAGAGAGGTGCGTTTCAAACTGTAACCACCTACAAAATAAAATAAAAGGGCCTTCCTAAAAAAATTGCCAAAAAAAACAAAACAGAACCGAGTTAAATAAGAAATTATACGTTATCCAGTCTGCTTAGAATTCATTTTTACAATCAACTTTTCCAATTAATTGGATAAAAGCCATTAAATGTTTGCTTGAAAAAGTTTGCAGAATTTCTAAAATGGCCTAAACATATTATTTTAAAAAATACTTCAAACACATGTATATATTATATTAAGTATATAAATATATACTCGCAAGAAGTTTTTTCTTTTAAATATATCACAAGAAAGTAATGGGGGAGTGGGTAGCTCATTGGTAAGACACTGTACTACTAACTCTGAGGACCCGGGTTCGATCCGGCTGTGGCAAATAATTATTTTCTGTTTCACTGTAGTATTGGGTTAGGGAGCCCTCCGGGGTCCATCCAGTCTCATGGAGTGGGTATACCCTTAGTTGGGCAAAAATCTAGCGGTCCAGCGTGATTCTGACGAAATCACCTCCTTGCACAACCGTTAGTCTAGTAACAGTACATCCTTACAAAGTACTGCACCCTTGACTATTCAATGGTTGTAGCGGTACTGATTTAATTTTTTTTTAAACTAGAATAGTAATTATATTATTTTATCCATACTTTGAGGTGAGTTATCAATAATTGTGTAACTCAGAATTAAAAAACTTATATTTTTTTGTTTTGGAGTAGCAGTGATTTTTTTTATTCCTCTAGGGCTCTTGTACTTTAAGCAATGGACTTTTGAACCATCGGTTTTCAAAATTCTCTCAGTAATCTCTATTACACCTACATGATTAGTCTAAACGACCATCTTTTGTTTTACCGTCATTCCAACTGATGATACAGAGTCCCATTAAGGAAACTATTGTAAAAATCATGAAGTTATCACTTCATAGTATTGATAATAAACTGCCTATCTCAAGTCAGATAACTGTTGAATGAGAGTGCAATCAACTATTAAAAAAATCACAATTAAAAATTATTCATATATAGGATGGTCTCAAATCAAAAGAATACAGTTTCAAGGAATAAATAATAATTAGAATAAATAATAAATAGATTGTTTCCTTAACATACCTTACATATTTTATAAGTATATAAGTAGTAACTGTAATAGAACCTACTGTCACCCACGTTTCCATGTTGACAGGTACAATTGAGCCATACTTTATCGTCAAAGGTTTCCGGCTCTTCTATCCGAAAACCAACTATTCTTGACTCTTTTGTTGCAAAAATTTTGCTTGATACATTATCAGCATTTCGAACCGTAGTTCCAAATGATGCGAAAATAAAGATTACACGCGATTATGGTCGAACAAAAATCAATTGGGTTGATCAGTATGAATATACCTACAGGTTTGTATTCAAAATTCTTAAAGTTTTTCTATATTGACTGATTATTTGTAAAGTTTTTGACTAATGATATATATTAATGTAAATATACAACTGTAAAATTTAACAGAACTTTTAGGGGAAATTAAAAAAGGAATTTTTCTTGAAACAATATTTTTAAATATTCCTTTCTTCTCATACTTACTGTCTAACATATTTTTTCTAAAAATTAATATTTGGGTAGTTTTAGAAGTTGAATAATTGAATTTCAGTCTTCATTATAGGAATATAAAATCATTTATAATAATTAGATTCCTTATTTCTCTTCAATGATATAGAAAATTTCAGGTTTTTTAATTTTTTAAATTTTAAGAGTTTGGTTTTTTATGTACTTTTGCATAAATTTAGAGAGTTTAATTTAATTCAAATAAGTTTAGGTAAGATTTCCAAGTATTGATGTTATAAATGAATAATAAAGTTTATTACAGCAGTATTTGGATCTTTCATACATGGTTTGAGTTTTTACTGCACTTTTTTTCAGTTTTTAGCTGCACAAAAGTCCGGACTCTACTAGTAGCTATTACCTCTTAAAATTCTAATTCACATTTATAAATAATTTTATCTAAGTTAAAACTTGAATTAAGAATCAATTTTTTCGACTACTTTTTACTTACTACTATTTACAATCAGAAATATTTTACCTTACGTAGAGAAAGCTTATTAGAAATGATAAGTTTATTAAACTCTGATGAGATGTTCGTAAAAAAGAATCACTAATGAAGATCACTCGCAGTTCGATTTATAGAAGACGTGCACGCTAACCATGTCCTCTGTCAATCGAAACAGCCCGAATCGATAACCAAGGGTAGAGGACACTTTTATTTTAACCAATTTATAGGCAACGTTATTATTGCGCAATATGGCGCGTACAGTATCCACAGTGCGAGGGCTTAGAAAAAATATAATGAAAAACACAAATATGTACCTTCCCAAAATATACTCTTCTCCTTCCTCTGCTCTTTATTTTATAGGAAGGATAATTTTTTAGAAAATTTGAGGTATGTTTATTTTTTTTTATTCTCTAGGATCAACAGATTTTGTAGATCTTTGCCCGCTCAAACCACCTACTATTCTAACAACATGATTGGAGTAAAGTTTTCTTTTCGTGGGTCCAACAAAGAAATAAAATTCGACCTCCTAGGATTGGAACCGATGCCTCTGTAATTCCCGGGTTCCAAACTCCCTGATTTACAGATGGCCATATCTTCACGCCTGCCTGTCTTGGACTACTGCTTTCCAGTTTGAGGCATGCAGCTCATTCGCGTCAGTGTTGATTCTGTCTATCCATCTGGTTTCTGGCCTCCCACGTGGTCTTCTGCCAACTAAAGTGGCATCCATTGTTATGTAGAGGTGTCCTGATGAATTGCTTCGAGTCATGTCCCACCCATCTCAACCACCTTGTCTCATATTATTATATTGTAATGTCATAGAGACATGACTATTACAATTCTTAAATTCGTATATTGTTTTATTTATCTGTATGTTACAAAACCGATTCAGTGGTTATGGATGACCTAAAACAAGTGATACATCAGTTGCTTAGGAAAAAAAAATTAGAAGAATATACGGTGTGAAGCGGAGTGGGGGGAGGGACTGGAATGTCCTTAAATAAGAAATAGAAAACATAAACAAGGAAACCCCCAGATTTATTGTAGTATTTTATTCATGATCCAATATAAACATTGGGGTATATATTTCCAGTTTTTACTCAAAACATTTCAAAAGGTTACTTTTACTATTTTTAATATGAGCTAAGTCTTAACTTAATTGAAATCGTTTAACAGGAACATCCGCCTTACATATATCTATATATAATACGAATTTTTATAACAACAGTTAATTTTTTTTTTTTCATGGGTTGAACTCAAGCCCACCAATCTTCACAAAATTTGTGGACGTTCATATGGTGGTTATTTAAAGTTGTTGCACCACATTTTTAGATCAAAGTTTTATTGGTTGGAAATTAATTCATAAAATATTGGTTTACTTTTTCCTGTGGAAAGTAACAAATCGATCTTTTACTAATTCGATATTTTTCTTTAGTGACCTAAATATTTTTTCGACATCAGAACTTATTTCCCATGTGCTTTTTGTGATATAATCTTTAGAAATAATTATACGGCTTACTGTACTAACATTATAAACATTTTTAAAATTACTGCCCGTTTCGAAAGTACTTGCATGTGTACTATTACAGCAGAGTATCCGATAGTGAAACTGTCGAGGTATTTACGTCTTTCATAAGAACCTGTTATACAAATTGCGTGTAGTCTTGGCTTGAGTATTTGCTATAACAGGTTTCAGGGAACTGTGTTGAATGTTCAATTAAACTACCATCATTAAATATGATATTATGAAATATTTCACTACTGAACATTATTTCATTTTAAAAAAAACAAAACTGAAAAACGAGTTTTCAAAATCTTGAAATTTTGTAGAATCAGGATTGCGAAGCTTCAAAACATGGAATATTAATCAGCACAAAATATTTTATTTTTTTTATAATCTGTGCAAATAATTTTACAATATGGATAATTTTTTAATCAATAATAATCTCATAGTAATAACTATAACCTTAAATATTTTCACTACCTATTACCTATGTTGATTTAGAGGAGGTGATGAATGTAATTGCTCAACTGTTCACAATATAATTAAGTACTTATTTTTTAAGATAACTACTTCACATAAAAATTATCCTATGAAATAATATGTCAAAAAAAAAAAAGTATAAACGAGTTTTATCTGTGAAGAAGGCATTTTGTCTGAGGAACCACCTCATGGAAGTGATTTAAGAAAATACATTAAAAGTGAGTTAATTTTAGTTTCTAACTGCCATTTACACAAAAAAAATATTGAAATTTTAATAATAATTATTTTATAAGATAAATTATAACTTTACAAGATTTAAATTAAGATTTGTTAATTGGTAATAATTATTAACTAATATTTGAATGAATTAATACTATGTCTTGCTTTTTTTTAACCATCTTGCAATTTTCACAGCAAAATTGTGAACCGATTCTCGTTCATTCCCAAATGTTCATAAAAATTTATTCCGTTATCAATCGAATCCATATTAATTTTTTGTGTTAATCTCTCCTCTTCTGAGATTGTGACATGTCGTACATCGATCGACCTACTCACCATAATTGTTTGTTTGAAAAGTCAGATAAGTAAGGCGGAGCGGATGGTTTCACGCGGTTCTCAAACTACAGGCGTTCTCTAAAGATTGCTCGATTAAACTACTTTAAGCCCTCTCTTCTCTATTTAAGCTAATATTTCAAAAGTGATATATGGCCGTTGCTCCCTGGGGTCTTAAAAAAGTCTTAGTGGGGTAGGTGCGGCCGGAAGGATTGCAAAATGCAAATTACAAGCGCCTGCAATTGAAAAGCCGTAAATAGCCGGACCCGCCACAATAAGACCCCCAGAGAGCGATGGTCCTATATCATTTTTGAAATACTCAGTAAAGTATACATATACATTTCATGCATTATATATTTATGAAGTACTAATTTTATTTTAATGAAGGATACGAAAAAAATCCATATTAATGGTAACCAACTTTTTTTTTACCATCCTAAACGCACTACTAACTCGACACTGATCTTTTGGAATGAGAGAACACCAGCAACAGTGAGTGACATTGAACTCTCTCTGCACTGCCACGCCATGGACATGTGTAAATGAACCCTTAATCGTGGCAATGAACTCACCAAATATCTTAATATTCTATTGTTAATCCAGTCCATTTAGGTTAATACCTGGAAACCCATTTGAAATTAATGGAATTGAATTCTTTTTTTACATTAAGAAGTGAAAATGTTTATGTTTTTGTACTCCGCCAAAACGAAAATTTTGAAGAACTTTTTTTCAAGAGGCAATCCTCATTTTCTGATGAACCCTTAATCTTTATTTTTATTTTTCTTAAGATGATATAAGTGTCATGTGACATGTACTTTATGTAAGTGTCATATAAGATGTTAACAATTTTTTTTTGTCTCTACAATTCAACTAAATTTTAATTTGACCAAAATATTCAATTAAGAAACAAACTTTATTGCTTTTGTAGAAGCGACATTACAAATTGTGAGCGAAATTAGAGCACTGTTTTCAATTATTACTAATTAAACCCAAAAATATGCGACTCACAAAACAGCTACCAGCTCCTTTTTTTTAACCGGTAAAATTTGCAAAATGAATTCTCTTTATTTGTATGACAATTACTTTCCGTTTTAACCAAAAAAAATTTTCGATAAAATTAACGTAATTCTCCCATACTATGTGGAGTTTCGTCAAAAATATTCTTACTATGAATAAAAAAAGTAAATTTTAAATTATCATTATTAATTTAGAAACAGAAAACTATTTTTGTCGTAAAATTTGTTTTAAGTTTGCAATTCGAAGAGGAACTTCGTGGCAATGAACTCACCAAATATCTTAATATTCTATTGTTAATCCAGTCCATTTAGGTTAATACCTGGAAACCCATTTGAAATTAATGGAATTGAATTCTTTTTTTACATTAAGAAGTGAAAATGTTTATGTTTTTGTACTCCGCCAAAATGAAAATTTTGAAGAACTTTTTTTCAAGAGGCAATCCTCATTTTCTGTTGGAAAATAATTTAACTTTAATCTAGGCTTTAGAATAGGAACTGTAAATTTTCTTGAAAGGCAGATATTGAACCAATTCAGGTACGCATGATTACGAAAGTTTATTTCATTCAAGAATTTTTTTTTTTATAACTTGCTATATACCTTTAAAACTACCAACCGTACGGATATTAATACCTTGTGTAAAATATTAGTACTTTTTTAAAGAGGATTAAACATACTATAATTTGAGCCGTAACAGAGCTTTTTACGTTTGTTTTCCAAGATGAAGTATTTAACATAATTTTTTTTCTAATATGAAGAAGATAGTCAGGGTTGCTGTAAAAAAAAACAAAAATAGTTTACAACTATTTGTTATCCGACGTTTCACCTCACTTTTTAAGGCTTCATCAGAGTTGTTCAAGATGACAGCTTTTCCAAATCTATCATATCTTTTATATAAAAAATACCTAAATCTCTTGGTAAAGCTATCATCTTGAATAGCCCTCATGAAGTCCTACAAAGTGGGACGAAACGTCGGATAATAAATAGTTGTAAACTATTTTTGTTCTTTTTGAACACATCCCTGATCATCTCCTTCATATTTGAAATTATACAGTCAATGAACTATATATTTATATTTTTACCCCTAATAATGAGAAATTGAAATTTTTAAAAATATGGTACATATCATCAACGATTACGAAGATATTCATTATGGGCGAATTTATTGAGCACTAATTACAGCACTCAAACTCGGACCCTTTTCATAAAAATCTGTGTTTAAAACTGATAATGGTATTAAAATGAGCGAGCTGTTATGAATAAAAAATTTAAAAAGTTGCTGATTGGAAAAATTTCAAAGCAGTATTGATGAAATTATAAATGAAAAGTTTTAATTAATTAATTAAATTAGATTGCATCTATTCATGTTTTAATTTTCATAAACCAAAACAATGGGATTTCATGTGAAATTTGACACTATCAAATCAGTTCTTGTACATGTTGCACGTAGTGGGTTGCTACGTGATTAATGAGGAGCCGTAACCCATTCATGAAGCCCGGAAGGAAAGCTACGAGGTATTATGAATGTCGGGCCACTTTTACACCTTTATGTCACTACAGGATCCAAGGATTCGTAGACCCTTGAGTCTTTCAAAATAATTTTCAACTTTTAGTTGTTTTTTGTAAACTAAAATATCACTGTACTTCTATGCTTATTAACTTCAGCGACTCCATTATTCTAATTATGTATTATCTACTTGATTGGCGCATTTAAATTGTCATAAACACTAATTTATTCAGTTTATAAATACAAGGAAAGCGTAGCCGTTCATGATACCACTTTAATTGCTGTAATTATTCACCTTTTAAATTTTCTATTCCTTTATCACGTTTCTTGAGATTCAAAACGTTAACAATTAATTCAGACTAGAGAAGTTTTATATTTATATATTGTATTTATCCTGAAATTACTAATAGTAGTTATTCTTGCGCTGTATTCATACAATAAGCCTGGATTCAGATAAATTTAGACACCAATTTTTTTTATTATTTTTTTTTAATGTAAATATAAGATAATACACAACGTAGGTGATTTTTGCCTGTGCATACTGATTGACCTCTCGCAAAAATTCCTAATATCATCATATCCATATTAAAATATATAAGCTGATTTCATAGTAACAGCCAATATTAAGAAACCTACATAAAATAAAATTGAGGAGAAAAAAAATATATGTTTTTACTCAATAACATTATGTCATAAATTGATGTGACAAAGATAAATCAAATTAATTATATTTTAAAAATTCTAATTACATGCAGAACGTTGACCGCACATGAATTAGAAGATGGTCCGGGTTGCGGTCATGAAAGGCAATTAACAAATAATTTCAATTACTTATTAATAGTCAACGAATCGATCATCATTGCAGTTCTTCATCAGGGCCGTAATTAGTGTAGATGTAAAGGATGAATGAAATTACCTGCTCACCTCCGTCAATCACTTGATGAAGACTTGCAAAGCGGGTCGAAACGTTGGCTGTTAATAAAGAGTTGACTTTTTAATCATTTTTTTTTACAGCAACTCGAACCGACTCCTTCTAAAAATTCAATTGTATTATGCGAAATCTCAGGCTTGTATATTGTATTTTATTAAGCCCGTAAAATGATAGAAGAGATAATAAAGTGTTATAAGGAAAACATACAGGATAAAAGAATACTTACTGAAAAACTGGGATATAAATAAACTAAGAATAAATATACATAAGGTTTAGTAACCAATAGTTTAATTACGTTCGCCGAACAATGAGTCATAGAAATGTCCTACGATTTGAAGATTATGACGCCCAACACGAATTTTGTATCTGGTTTTTGGATGTCAAATTCTGATTCCTTCGAGGTACCTAATAAAAGAAAAATGGCTGAATAGATAATGTTTGCTTTTATGGAACCGTATGAAATTATTACACTTATTTTGAATGATTACCATTAACTCTTTTGAGAAACTGCTTTTTTTAAGTTGATAACATTAGCTTTGGTTTGAAACAAAAGTTAGCCCTATATGAACATTACTTTCAAGCCCTTCAAATATTGGCCATTTTCTCCAACAAGTATAAAATTATCATAATTGTTCTCATACTCTGTGAAATATCGCAGATGAAATATAATTAGCTTTCATTTCAACCTAAAATTGAATGTATAATTTGATCGGTAATTCTCTTGAAAAGGCGGATAACCAAAACTATCGATTGATGGAATTTGAGAGAAAAGGTTTAGCAAATTTTTTCAGCCTTAAAAAAGAATCTGGAAGCTGTTATACCATTTTTTGAATTTATTAGTAATGATTGAAAAAGTTCCCTGGTTTCGCTTGAAATATCGTTCAAGTCTCTAGAAAAACAATAAAGTTTGTTTATTAGGATGAATTAGAAGATGAAGGTTTTAATCAGATCAAAATTTAGTTGTTAAAATATAAAAACAGTCGTTGTATGAGGAGAAGATGGTCAGGGGTGTGGTCAGCAAAAATACACAAATAAATAAATCTTATTTATTTGTGCCGACGTTTCGACTTGAATTTCAGGTCTTCATCAGGGCTGGAAAAAAAACTTCTGCTTCAGGTATTTCTACTCTTCCGACCCTCTTTCAAATTCTCAAAGCTTCTCTGGTATTGCTGAACCTAACAAATTTTGCTTTGCTTAAATTACAATTCCCACTTGAGTCAGTCATTCACCTTTCAGGATAAGCTCTGATGAAGCCCTGCAAAGTGGGGCCAAACGTTGGTTAATATTAAATATTTTTTTACCAGGTTGTACCTTTACTGATCACCACCCGATAGTTCTACAATTTACTTCATACACTCAGTTATCTTCTGCCAATCTATTATTTTACTTTATATCTAATATATTCTGTAGATTAAATTGTAGACTGTTACTATTAGACAATCCTATTAGTTTTGGTAGTCTTTGTAGAAGGACCCTAGTAGAGAAAGTTTTCTCTACGGTTATATATTTTGAAACATATCCATTTCCTGGATTTTCCATTTTCCATAAATGGAAAAAAAAGTTTTTGTGAATTTTGCCACTGTTCATATAAAGCAGGGATATAAAGATGTAAATATAAATTGTGTTATCTAAAATCAATTAACAAAATTAATCTAAAAATTATAAAATGACGAATGATACGGAGCTATCCAACGTGAATTACATACTTACCTAGTTTTTATTATAAGCGTTCCAACAAGGGTTGCCTCAAATAAACAGCGCAGAGCTCCAAGCGCTTTAATTCAATTATTATTATTATCATTTTTTTATGACCTCCTTTCTGGCATACGGGGGATTACCTACATGGTACCGGCCTATTCCAATACCATAGTGGAGAGTCAAGTTTTCATTTCCACAGAAATAATGGTCTACCCCAGACCGGATTAGAAACCGGCGCCGCTGCAGTTCCCAGGTTGCAAAGACCTACGCGCTTCCCTTCAACCAATAATCCACCTGTAGATCGCGCCCAGTAATTTCCTCTTGGTCTACCTCACCTACCTGTTTCTGGGCCGTCCGCGTCCTCTCTTCCCTGGTGAAACCCAGTCCAGGACTCGGTTCCGCCAACATTCTACCCACATAAAAAAAAATAAAACAACGTAAAAGAAAATTAATACATATTGTTTTTTAATAGTTGATATTGTGGCAATAAGTAACAAACTTAAAGAAAATAAATAGTATAAATGAGATTAACCTTCATTCATATTTTGATAAAATTTGTCATAAATATTTTTACCACTTCCTAGGAATTAAGAAAGAATTTGTTACGTTGAAAGCTAATAAACAAATAAATTTCCCTTTCAGTAATCCCTGTAAAGATAGGAATATAACTTCTGTCACCTAATATAAGCTAATGATATAAAAATGGTGAATGATGTATTCAACCTGCATTAAAAAAATCTATAATCAAACAATAAACATATTAAAGTCGATAGTGAGCCAGCTAGTGTAGATTAAAATTCAAATTTATACTAAGTCGTTTAATCCAAATCTTGATTATGTTATCTCCGCGGTGTTATCTTTGAAAATCTAAAAATATAGACGCATACTGCTAATGTATGCTGATACCTGTATTTAGAAACTCATTTCTTTATTAAGTTGAAACGTGAAATTAGCGAGACCAAATTTGTTCAAATAAAAAATTTGACTGGGTTATAAAGTTACCGAACGCATGTTACAGTCGCTCGGAGCGTGGACTTACTGATGATTCCTATCTCGAGATTATTTCAGCTCTTGCAAAACAACCGTCAGCGGTGTGATGGTGTGACATAGCTTCCCGATATTAATTAATAAGGCTAGCTCTATCAGAATCAGAAACGATATTAATACATCTTGATTATTTACATGACTGGCAACTTTTCTAACATCATACCATCGCTCGATGATCAACTCTTGACCAATTTATAGGTCGGGAGGATTTGAAAAGTCATCGTGGTCCTTGTGTAATTTTTAGTAATGCAATCAATAAATTTCGATAAGATTAGTAGTGTTTTTATAAACTCCAAACGTACTACGTTTTTCTAACAGTATCTTTAAGAATAGATATGTAACGTAGGCACCGGAACATAAAAAAATATTGGGGAGGGATGAGGATAGAAACTGTGGTTAGTGTAAGTAGCCCCAGGTTACTTGGGTTTTTATATGGTACAATACTAGAATGAGTCGAGATTTTTACGAGATAGAGGTAGAATCGTAGCACACAATAAAATCCGCAACAGATGGTTTTTTCATGGTGATGGACCGCGTAATAAAAAAACATTCCATTACCACCCTAGAAGGCCAAAGTTTGAAACAATAAATTATATTTTTCTCTTTTATACAAATTTATATTTCAGGACTTTTCGAGGTGCGATTAACGAAACTCAACTTTATTACTAATCCAATACAAAAGACTGATCTACATGACTATTATAAGGCCTATCTGGACAAACAGAGTTGAGCTTTGGGGCTCCACTAAACCATCAAATTCCTCCCGAATTCAATTCTTACAGTCCAAAATCCTTTTTAAAATCCTTAATGCTCCTTATTTTGTCACAAATCAAGTCATCCATCATGACCTCAATATGTCATATGTTGCCGATTTGGCCAGAACAAGACACCATTCCTTCCATGGAAAAGTTCCCAACCACCCAAATCCACTTGTTTCTAACCTGGCTTCTCCTTCATTACCTAATAATTCTCCTAGGCGTCTGAAAAGAAGATGGCCTCGAGATCTTCTCCTCTAGAAATGTTATTGGAGTTCTATCAATGGGTAGATTCTCCACATGTTTGTATCATGTCACTATGTCCCCTACAGCAAATTTACTTGTTGGATATTTGAATACAGTTGTTAATAACAATAAATAAATTACTAAAAAAAAAAAAAAATACTTTGTTACTGCGATGAATACAATAGTTGATCGGAATACATTAAATATATCACGGAATACAATAAGTATGATTGGGATCGGGAGAGATCGGGCACGCTCGGCTGTCCCAGATTTTGCAGTCTCTAAACTGTTGTGTCAGCTTATGCATATCATTGCAAGGTAGTTAATTCTTTCAAATAGACAAATTTAAAGGCACATTAATTTTTAAAAATTCGGATTGAAGCCCTATTAAACCTTTTAAATGGGGATAGGACCTATTTATTATTAAAGATCATTTAGTTTTAAAATGATGTATAGAGTTTAATCACAATCGTTAGGGTTGTTTTCAAGAAAATCGAAAACAAAATTAAATAATCGATTATGTAAAGGGGCACTTCTGGTTAACGATAAATCTGCTGCAACACTTGCAGATATATATCAGCCCTAACTGTGTAATTTCAGTTTCCCATTAGTTTTTGTTTTTGAGCTAGACTGTTTAGACTCAGTAGATCTTGAAACTTGTATTTCCGTCGTAAAAAAAAAAAAAAAAAACTCCTATTCGAAATTGTTCAGAATCGCAATACTTCCCCTAACTACATATTCCATATATAGGTAAGTTTAAGTAAAATTAGAATGTGTCTTTCACCTCGGTGCCTATGATATGTAAAGGTTTTGTTCTAATTAAAAAGTTTTAATTTTTTAAATAATAAAAAACTCTCTGAATAAAATTTAGGTTATGATCTTCTTTTCTACAGCTCATGTACAAGAATGGGCAATATGAAGCTGGGATATGGAGATATTCACTATTCTCCGGACTGTAGCTCAAAGGAAAGTTCAGTTATTGTCTTTATTTCTTACTTTCTGCGTTGTGAACTTGAGTTAATCGTTAAAATGATTTTTTGGTTTAACTAAAGCATGCTTTGCTTATGTCGCCGAGTTTCTGCCTAGAAAAACGTTATTGTTGTATAATAAACTTGTTATCAGAGTAAATTTAAGAGGGTAAGTCAATTATTATCCACAATATAGTTATACAATTTTATTGTAGTCAAATAGGAAACTTACAAATACATCATTTTTTGACATAGTCCCTTTGCTTTTCAATGCACTTGGCCCATCGTTGTACAAGCTTTATGATGCCCTCATAAAAAAAAAAAGAAAGGTTTCCGTTGAGCTGCAGGCCGGAATGCACCGGCACTTTCATTTTTGCCGACGATGTGCCACTTCTTCAATAATTATTCGTCTGTCTAAGAGCGCCATTTCACGTGAACGCTAAATGTTTTCTTCATTTGTGGGGTAAACGATCGTCAGGCTCCTTCATCGTGCGTAACACTTGTGCGACCATTTTTGATTTTTTCAATCCAATCATCGACACTCCGCTGTGGCAAAACACTGTTCCCGTACTGTACCGAACGTCTTCGATGAATTTCAGCCCATGATACAAATTTCGATCGCAAAAAAACGGAAAATAGAAAGCGGAGCAGCCATGATTAACAGCACGATAGCAACAACGAAACTAATCCAGCAGCTTGAAACTTGCATAGACATAACAACAAAAAAAAAGCATGCGTCATCAACGCAAAACGACAGTGTTACCGACATAAACAAAAATATAACTACATTGTGGATAAATATTGAATTACCCTCGTATTACGTCCGTGTGTATTCGATAAGTTTACATGCAAAAGTCAGCATAAGTATTGCCAATAAAGGTTGATTGACGATCACTCCACCGGTACACGTCAAACGGAGTGTGGAACTGTTTTGTGTAAGAAATCCTGAGTGGATTTTTGGAGTGATGCGGAGTGGCTTGAATTACAACACTCCTAAAATCTACGCTAAGCCTAAATACTGAGTGGTCATCAGTCGAGCAACATTATCATGGTGCTTTTGATCTCTTACTATTCAATTCTTATTGATTTCCAAGATTCGAATCCAAAAGCACCTTAAATAATAATTGCATACACTCTGTTGGAGTAAACAGGCTACAACAGGATCAGTGGATAGTAATAAAAATAGGTTAGTAAGTTCCTTTTTAGTTAAAAAGTACGATGTTGGTTGTATAAAATACATTACAAAAGTATTTATTTGAATAACTTACTACCTTATCAATGTATTACAATTAATGTTATTCTAAAATGAAAATGTTAATTACATTATTGGCTTGAATAACACATTTTGTTCGTTTTTACTATGAATATTTATAATTTATTAATATTTTTCTTACCAATTATATTTATAAATATAATTATTATATTTAAGAACATAAATATTTATTTAAATATATTCACTTCTAATTCCGTCTCATTTTTTTTATTATTAAACCTATTTAGAGGAAATAAACATGTTTAGTGGGTTTTGAATTTCTAGTATGCTCAAAATTTTAATTTTTTTGTGTATGGTTTAAATTTTATATGACTATACGAACAATAAAGTTGTGAAACATCGACTCAATCAAGATGCCTTATTGATTGACCATCAAGACCCACAAAAATATACATCATCAACAGTCAAGAAATTACTTATCAATATATATATACTGCTATATATTATATTAGTAAAGACCACAAAGTACTTTTTAAAAAAGTTTATTGAACGTTCAGAGCAAATAAAATAGTTAAAAGTTTTAAATAACAATATCAGAAAAACAAGTGGCATAGAGGCGGGCTCAGATTGAACTAATGACAAAGAGCTAAATTACAGAGAGTAAATAAAGGAAATTCGCAAAAGTTTTTGGAACAATACTTCCTACTGCTTACAATGCCGTGAGAAAGATTTGAGTTCCCACGACGGTCTTCTTAGATCCAGATTATATTATGAAGAATAAGGTAAAATACAATAGGTAACTTTTA
>NW_027107963.1:1258450-1294306 GCF_000696795.3 Halyomorpha halys | reverse complement strand
AGTTAGTCCATGAGGACCTAGCTTTCTCTGAACTCATAGGTGGAACATCCGTGAAGAAGAGACAGCAGCATCCCCCACAGCTGACTCAGCCCGCCATTAGATACATTTCATTTTAGTGGATTATATATATATATCCTCAAAGTCATTATCTTTACCAATCAGAAGATGAAACGATTTTAAGATGTGCTTCGTTAGAAATTTCTAGCCTTTGCAAAGTCTACGTAATCAGATTAACCTTGATAGTCGTATGGATATTGATCCTGATGGGGGTGCTGAATTAGGGGTCAATGGGTTCATCGAGGGAACTTAATTAGATAGTGTAATCTCAGGACTTTATTTACCTAACAAGAGAATAGCAGATGAGGGAATTGAGCCGTCACCTTACCAACCTTATGACTGCAGTAGCATCAGATAAATTCTGTTTTTTTTTTTTTTTTCTGATACCTCTAAAACAGGAAAACAATAAATTAGTAAATGATTTATTATAGAAAGAGAATAAATTATGTTGAGTATTACCTTTTACTACCTTTGGTATTTTAAGGTTACCTGTAATACTTATCTATTAATTGTGAAATCTCCATGATCATCATAATGATAAAAATAATAAGAAAACAGACAGAAGTCGAAAGAGAAGTGTGGGAGGAGGTCCGTCAGAAGAAGGAGTTATAAGGTGATGTCAATAGGGTTTTTGGAAACTTTCGCATAGATTGGAATAATAGATTGAAGGAAACATGGAGACTGTCAAAGTATTTGATGTGTCTCCGTGTGATGTGTTGTACAGTTTCTAGCTGTAGTTCGTTGTGAATGTGCGTCATGTTACGTCTTTCTAGATGTTCCTCGGCATATCTTCTGTAGTGTACTGTTCTGGTATTGTTGTAATGACTTCAGGCCTGTTGGGTATAGAAATTGTAGTAGTGGTGCACAGTGTAGTAGCGATGGTCGTAATATTACTTTGTAAATGAGTAATTTGAGTCAGACAGCCCTGATGAGTAGATGAGGTGTTTAAGCTGGTATCACGTTGAATAGACGATTTGTATTCTATTCTGTATGTGTGCAGTGACAGATGTGTTTCTAGCTTCATACCGAGGTATGGAGATGTTTCTTGGTTTGTATTGTCTGTTCGTTGAGTTTTGGTGCTCTGTTTGGAGTTTTCTTGTATGAGAAAGTGATGGCGTTCGTTTTTTGTGGGTTGATGTGAATGTTTATGTTTCATAGTTTGTTAGCGATGAGTTGGGCTGGTCCATGGCCTTGTCTGCATTCATGCTTGCCGAGTATATGGCTGTCATCAGGCAGATATTTGAGCATCGTAAAATTTCGTCCCGACTATGTGGGCAGTGTGCATGTTAAATAAAACTGGCGCAAGGACCGACCCCTGGGAGACCCGGTTTGTTCCGGGGGGTGGTAGTGTTGTCACAGTGTTTGCGGATGTGTATGAGACTAGCTTCTCATATAGTTTTGAGATGTGAAGTTGGATTCCGGCCTGGCCAGGTTGTCTTTTATTTCGTGGCGGTCACATAGAATAAAAACTCTGCTCTGGTCTTCATGGGTTTCATCACCCGTTCCTCGTATATCTGAAATGATCAAGGAGAAGGTTAAAAAAAATAAAAAGCAGTCAAGACAAAAATAGCTATAATTGAATAAGCAATATTTGGTACCATATAAGTTGAATGATAGGTGAACAACATAATTTGCAAATTGTTTATTTATTTATTATTTCATTTGTTAATTAATGCTGAGGCTGTTGGTCGAAACATTGGACTTCTTATATGAATTTATAAAGGATTGTTGAGACTAGGTACATGGATATATTTTGTTATAATTTAATAAAATAGTTGATAATAATAAGATATAAAAAGGAAATATTTCATTAAATAGAACTGGTTGATATTAATCTATCATAAGCTTGGAAATATATATTACTACTTATAAATTTCATTGTAAACTCTATGAAAATTCTCTCTACTTAAAAATATTATGTCATGCATGACATATTTTTTTAACTCATTTGATAGTGTGTGAATAAATTTTAAAAAACTAATTAATTAATGTAAAAAGGAGAAAAGAAGAGAAATCAGTTCTAAATCTTCAAAATAAAACTCTAATCTATAAACTATATATTGATTGCTAATCTTTGGATTATAGAAAAAGATTCATAGTTCGAACATATCTACAAACATTTAACGACCAATTTTTTAATGACACTAATCATAAAATTAAATAGAGTCAAAACTCGATGAGCAAAAGTTGAAGGGATGTCGATTTTACATTGAGTTACCGATTTTTTTTTATTTTTCCAGTTTAATGAAAATCGTTTTCAAATTATCACTGAAGAAGGAATTATGAACAAAAATTGTAGATTTATTGGATTCATTAAAATAGTTCAAAAATATAAGAAACATACTAACTTAGGAAGACAGTCTGACAGGTTAGGTAAGCAGCTCGACCAAATCTCTTAACGTATTCCCATAAACGACATAAACTTAGGAATCATCTTACCAAAAAATGAGATTCCCATAAACTTCAAGTTAGAGAGTATATCGATTTTCCTGATTCCACTTATCGAGTCTGAGGGTCATCCTCTTGTCATTTTAATTCTAGTTATTGAGTCTCGTATTCAAGTTTCGGAATTGAATGTTATCTATTAATTCATCAGGTGACAGAGTTGGCATTGAAATGTTTTTCGAATTATACAGTATTAACCATTTGTGATAATATATGTTGTCTATATTGTATATTAATCCATTAGACTTTAAGTAAGAAGTATTTCCATTTTTTTTACGTAATCCATACGTAATTTTTTTCCAATGACCTCATGTTAACATTTTTAACCTCGTGGCTTCTTGGCCTTAAGATTATTTATATGCAATTAATCTCCCGGGAATGACTCAGGACATTGACTGAGATTTACACTCCTGACAATCGGATCATTCTTATCTCAGCTCCTAACATCACGTGTTAGCACCACTACGATTCAGCATTAATGAATCTCGTCATCCGGCTTCAAAGTAAAACAAGTCATGGAAACATTTTGAAGTCTGCTTTCTTCTTTATTTAAAAAAAACAATTAAAATTAGAAAGTTATTTTGCAATAGCAAATGGTGTGTCATGAATATTGTTCCTCTTATATTAGTACGGTATGAATAAAATAGCTTTTTAGTTAAAAACTAAACAAGAATTTTTTTTTTTTATTTAATAATTTATTTACAGCTGTATACAAAAATATACAACAAGTAAATTTGCTGTAGGTGACATAGTGACATGATACAAAAATATGGAGAATCTACCCACTGATATAACTCCAATAACATTTCTAGAGGAGATCTTATTTTCAGACACCTAGGAGGATTGATTATTAGGTAATGAAGGAGAAGCCAGGTTTGAAACAAGTGAATTTGGATGGTTGAGAAGTTTATGATGTAAGGAATGGTATCTGGTTCTGGCTAAATCGGTAAAACATATGGAACATGAGGTCCTGATGGATGACTTGATTAGTGACAAAGTAAGGAGCATTAAGGATTTTGGACTGTTTTCGAGAGGGATTTGATGGTTTGTGGAGCCCCAAAGCTCAACTCCGTATCTCCAGATAGGCAAACAAGAATTATTGTACAATTTTGGTTCCATGTTTTCAATAAAGAACCTCCGTAATCGACTATGGAAAAAGTAATTTTAACTTTCACTCAAGATAGGTACAATATTAGAATCTTTAAACAATTTGTACTCCGCAAAGTGGTGGAAAACTACTGTCTATGTTCATAACCTTTCCTGTGTTACTCAGCGTGCTTAATTCAATGGAATGATTTTTTTTTTTTTTTTTTTATATGATAATTTTTTTATTTTATTCTGATTTATATAGTTAATGTGATTACTGTTCTCACTTTATTTTAGGCACCTGACTTCATATTCTCAATACGTCGATGAAACTGACACAAAAGTTTCTCAAATATGAACACTTTATGGCAAGATAGTTTCATAGTCTAAAGCTTAATTTTTCGGATCTATCAAAAATGTGCATTAACGAATTTTTTCAGTACTAAATTGGAAATGGCCTAAAAGTTCAGAAAAAATATGTTAAGAATCAAACCTTTTTTTGAAAAGCTACAATTTGTACCTTAACATTCATTGGTGTTGACTTGACAGAAATATTTTTTGTTGGATAGTTAAAAACAATATATTATCAACTTGTAAAAACTCACTTTTTCCCAATGCCGAAATATTGTTCGATGTGAGAATCAATTACGGTGAATTCGTTTATAGGTATTTCAATGTGAGGAACCACATTCATCAACATGATTAGATACATTTCATTTTAGTGGATTTTTTCACCACTGTGCGCCGTCCTCTTCATTGCAAAATGACGTCCAATTTTCAGTCGGTTTCATCCTCCTGTTATTATCCAGCTTCCAGGAATACTGGAGTAGATTACGTTGGCTCTGGTTCCAGTCGAGGAATCCTCTTGGACCAATAGAAAGACACACAGGTTAGTCCTAGATTAACTTGTTTAAATAAAGTTCGTGAAGTGACAATTTTGCCTTGGGTGATCTGGACCAGACAGGAGTGTTAAAGTTTAATGCAGTATTAGGCTTAGATTAGTTAATACAATTTGAGCTATAGACATTAAGAGTAAGCCAGTTGAAGATGGTACGCCCCACCACACCCAACAACCAACAGCATACCGTCATTGGTGGCTCTCAGAACCTACCTAAGTGTCAGGATCCTATGATAGTGATGAGTTGATGGATCAAGACCTTTCAAATCCAGGAGATAAAGAAGCCCGTGCAGCAAAGCGGCCTAACGCTCACAGTAATGATGAGAATGGTGAATGGGTAACTGTTTCCAAAAAGGCCGCATTCAGGCCACGCCAAGAGCCTGTACTACCCCAACCTATAGTCTGTAAATTTAACGTGCTACGCACGCTTCTAAATACCGATAAACCTACAGTCTCAGTCACACTGACGGAAAAATCGAAAAGCGAACCCGTATCTATCTAGAAACGGCCAAAGACCATATGGACACCATATCATTACTGCGCACCGACAAAGACGTGCAGTTTCACCCTTTAGCGCCACGTGGGACAAAGCATTCTAAAAAGTATGTCCTATATGGCTTTGATGTAAATCATCCACTAGATGACATTACTCATGACCTCCGACAACACGTGCCGGGATTCAAAATGGCTTGGCGCCTGACTCGACTGCATGGAGATGGTCAGCGATACCCACTGGTCTTAATTCAAGTAATAACTGACCATACGGGCTCTTTATCTTCCTCACAAGCACTTCAAGCCATTGACCATGTGCACTTTAGGGATAACCCATTCAAGGAGGATGGTTGCCCAGTACAGTGTCGCAAGTGCCAACAATATTTTCATACTATTGTGATAGGCATTTCGTGTGCCCTTGATGTGGGACCCTACTTCCTCACAGATTGTCCTGCGAGGGGACCACCTCAGTGCATGTTATGCAATGGAATGGTGCGACACTTAGCCAATTTTAAGGAGTGTCCTGGGCCCTGTTTCATTATAAAGTACAAACTAATACTATTAGTCTTGTCGATTTAACTTAATACAATTACACTGACTTGTACAATAGTAACTTGTACTTTAGTACTTTTTAACTCCTGTAATATCACTAATAGTCCTCCCTATTATGAAAAAAATAAGTATTAGTGTAATTAAGACGTTGTTTCTTTACTTGTATTTTGAACTAATACTATTAACTTTCATTATGAAACAGAGTGCAGTACGGCAGGAACTCATCAAGAAGAGAAGAGCTGGCTCATTCGGCTCCAGCGCCTCCTATGCATAAGAGGACCCCAAGTTAGTCCATGAGGACCACCAAGTTAGTCCATGAGACCACCAAGTTAGTCCATGAGGACCACCAAGTTAGTCCATGAGGACCACCAAGTTAGTCCATGAGGACCTAGCTTTCTCTGAACTCATAGGTGGAACATCCGTGAAGAAGAGACAGCAGCATCCCCCACAGCTGACTCAGCCCGCCTCGACGATAACTTCTTCTACGTCCAATGGTGCAATCAAACAGCTATGGAACAAATGCTAAGCGTGTTTACTGCACTGATCGATATGAAGGGTAAAATCTTGGAACGTCATTATACCTGAACACATCATATTGAACTACAACGTCATAGGCCTCTCTTCGAAACAGGCTGAAATCGAGATACTCCTACAACAACAAAGGCCAGCTGTGGTTGCACTAACCGATACTATGCACTGCCTCGTCCTGGGTATACTTTAGTGGCTATACGTCGTTCCGAGAGGTCTGTACACCTCAGACCCGAGAGGGTGTTATGATTTAGGTCAGGAAGGATATCCCTTCTAGGAAGATCCATAACCCAGTGGCTGCGACGGTTGGTACGCACATAGTCACAGTTGATTAAAATATCGGTACACTTTTAGCTGTGTGTATAAGAGACTGAGGGCTGCGCTCACTTCCATGAAGCTTCTGCTGCAACATGCCCAGGCAACGAGTCGGTTTGTTGTCCTTAGGGATTTCAACGCTCGACACAGCCCCTGGCTATGTGGCAGTAATCCAGTGGGCACTTATATCACGAAGACCAGATTGGTCCTTTTCCATCCAGGGGCTCACACATTTAAACATCAGTCTCGACCTCCATGAACATCAACTCTGGATCTTCTCCTAACCAGGAACGCTCACATAGTCACTGATTGTCACTCACTCCCTTTCGGCACCATCCGCTCACAGGTCTCTGAAATATACATTTGAGGGTACTCCTGCTAGACCTCCAGCGAACTAGTTCCTTCTTCATAAAGCTGATTGGAAGGGATCAAGGGTTGACGAAAACAATGCCTGCGATAGTACCGTGTCGTACACATGAAGAGGTTGACGATTCGGTAGAAATCGTTACCACTGTCATTCCAGAACCTATCAGTCCTCTTAGTCCTAACGACATACCCATTTTCTCCACCCTATGGCCAGCTTGACTACTTCGTCGTGCCAAGGGGAACAGAGCGTCCGGTCAGGATTGGATCCCATATGTGCTATTGAAGATGCTTCCCAGGAAGGATAAGGCGTACCTGCTAAGCATCTTCAATTCATGTATGCGCTTATCATACTTTCCCACGGCCTGGAAACAAGCCATCATGGTACCGCTCCTCAAGTCAGGAAGAAAAGGGGACTTGATTGAGCCAATCAGCCCCTTTCGCACATCAGCAAGGTGTTCGAGCGTCTGGTACACAACCACCTAATGGAGGACAGCAATACTGCAAACGTTATACCACCGGAGCAAACTGATTTCCAGAGGAGTGTCTCCTGTGAACATCATTTACCGATCATTTATCATTTAACTTCATGGTTTCACCATCGAGCAGATGAGGAGGAATAGAGCGACGGTCTTTATATTATTGGACTGTAGCCAGGAGTTCGATAGCCTATCACATCTGCTTCTACTCTGTCGACTGGAAAAGTTCAAGTTCCCGTCGCCCTCGAAAGTTCCCCGGTGAAGAACTCTCGCTTCCAGCCTCCGCTACATGCGGAGTACCACAAGGCTCAGTACTGGGACCCTTGCTCTTCATCATCTTCACTGCGCCGATAGTGTCCCTAGAGTATAAAGCGGCAGTGGTTGCAGCCTATGCGGATGATATTAGAATCTATGCCTCTAGTGCCAGACCTAAACGGGCTCTTACCCTTGCACAGAAAGCTTCTGCCACCATCGTAGCTGCATTGAAGAATGATGGCATTAGGGTGGACCCGTCTAAGACTGATTCATGGTGGATGAGCAGAGACGGAAGATCTCTAATTCCTTCTACCTTGGTGTGACTCTAGATCGTCATCTCACCGAGGGCCAAGAACAGTGCCATCCGTGAAGAGCTCCAACTTCACACTGAGCCGGAGTTCATAAGCCGACGACACAACAAATTTTTTGATATACTAACCAGCGGAACGTCCTTCCCCGTTCCAATAATCCACTGGCGTTAGCTGCACGATTTTGACTACCTTTATTGGACCCTGCGATGAACCTTACAATGCCACAAGGCAATCCAAGGCAGTAGTGTGTTCGTATACATTTGTCATTTCTATTATGCATGTGTATTGTATAAATTTAATAATAAAGGAAGTTACGAAAAAAAATAAAGATTTTTTTAAGACTTGACTTGGATACAAATTATTTTATATAAACAATAGGAATCAGCCTCAAAAAAATGAAATTATTATATATAATAAAAAAATTACAAATAAACTATCTCTTAGACGAGTGAAATGTTTTTGTTAAAGCACGATAAACCCAATTTTTAATAATGAACCTCTGTAATCTAATAAATAAAATAACTACCTTCAAGATTTGAGATTTTACGTTTCATGATACGCAGATTCCAAAAGTCGAGTAAATAAAATAATTACAAATATATATAAAATTAGATTAAATATTATCTCTTTAAGGAGAAAACCTATTTTGCTTATTTTATTGTTTTGTTATTAAACTCATTTTGTTATTTTTTATGTCGATTACAAAGGTTCGCTATTGAAAATTTAGTTTTTAAAAAGAATGATTGGTATTAGAAAAAGTTTAAATTTTATAGGAAATTTTTTAAGTTTTATATTTCTTCCAAACCACTATATAGTACATATTATGGTACCAAGAAATACCCTTATCTCTAAGAAGCCGGTCTTAAAGCTACTATGTATCGGGATTTCCCATCTCAGAAGAAATCCTTGAGTTTGTAGCTCTCTGGAAGATTTTTTACTACCTTAAAGTGAAAAAAAAAAATCTACCCTACGTTTCTTAAATTGATTTCTTTGTTTAGCTTTTTAACTAAAACTATATATATATCTCACATCGATCATTAAAAAAAAATTTAGCCCGCGTTTTTCCAATTAAATTTTTTTGTTTAGCTTTTTAACTAAAATTTAATATTAATAAATGGAATATGGTTCGGGTGCGAACCAAAAAAAACAACTCAAATAGTGATAACTATTTTAATAGTGCCAAAACCTAATATATCTCATAATACATATCCTATATATATTTATCGTTCCAATATTAATGTTTAAATAAAATCATAGTCAGAACTATACTATTATTAAATGAAACATTACTATTGAGAATACTTCTCATGAGTTTAATGAAGTAGTACCTATTATATTATTTTTTTTGAGATTCAATAAATGAGTCGTAATTTGGTTCCATATTTTAGATACGTTTTTAGTAAAGTATGTGAGTTTAACAAACAACTAAACAAACAGATTGTTGGGCTTCAATGTTTAGTACAAGAGCCCAAGAGGAGAAAAAAGGCAGTTATTTCACCCTAATTTTTTATTACTTAATTGAAAACTAGGTATAATTACTAGTCAAAATTGATGAGTCTGCCAACTATAGGTAAGGGGAATAAAAAATGGTGGCTGTTTCAAAACGATAAAAATAATTAACTTTTTATTCGGAGTTCTATATCTATATACAACTACTGACATCAATAGAAATTCTAAGAGAGCATCATTTAAAGTAGAGTTAATTTGCTAAAATTTAAGCCCCAATAGCCCTATTTACGTTCAATAGTTCTCGAGATATAGCTTTTTAAAAAGCAACATTCATAAAAATGTTGTATGGAACGAACTAAAAGATCAGTAGTTAGTGAATTTCTGAAATCTATATCTCAAAAACCATTTGGCGTACAGACGTCTATTAGCACTCAAAATAAAATCTAGTTTAATGAGATATAAAGTAGTTTATTTTCGTAGGAGTAGTATTTTTCATGAAATTTCCTAAAATAAATTGATTTATTTTATTTTATTAGTACTATTATTTATTTTTAACTTATTTATCTATTCAAGTATTTCTTGTAACCGGCTTTTTATTATATCTTCCTTTGAATCTATGTGTTAATCTTGTTCTCATAGAATGTATCTATTTGTTTGTTTTTTAGTAAACTGATCTACCGCTGTGACTATTATTAATGGTCTGATCTCACATTGCCGTCTATTAGTGAATTTGTTTACCGAGTCACTGGAGAGGATCTAGAAGGGTGAATTCGGGAGAGTGCATTTGTTGATCGGGTGAATTAAAAATTGTGAAATGGTGAAATTGAAGGAACAGAAAAGGGAAAGAAAAAAAGGAATGAATTGAAATATTTGTATTTGGCGTATAGACTGAAATTGATTATAAAAGGAAACTGTAGGGGGAAAAAAAACTGTTTTCATTCTATTTTATTATACCATGTAATTATATGTAATTTATATATGTCCGATTAATCATGAGTTAATATATCCATTTATGAAAATAAAATTTAAAAAATATCTTACACCAAAACTTATTCAGTTTATGTCAAAATTTAAATTTTCTCCAGTCAAATAGGAGTTACGATTCAAAAGTTTCAATAAAAATGTAACTTATCTTCCTAATAGGCTCCCATTATAATTTTTAACTTATAACTTTACAAAAAACCGTTATCTTTTTGACTTTTAATAGAAAACTCCTCATTGTCAGCTTTATTGTTTTTGGGATACAGTGATTAACAAGTCACGGTATCAATTATTATTTGTGTTAAAATCTAGATAAAACCGGTTGCTATCTTTGCTAAAGCTGATCCGAATCAGATTTTAAAAGATACACAATCTTTAATCTTCTATAAATAATTTGTTACCCCTATGAGCTCAAATTTTTAAAAATAATAACCTTTTAACACATTTACAGCAATATACAAGAGATCCATCATTAATAATTTCGGATTTACAGACATTGTCGTTTTCTGAATACAGTTATCAATAAGTCAATAACTGAGTAGTTACAAAAACACGGTAGGAAGTATTATTGTGAAAAGATATAGAGATAAAATGAGTTTTTATGGAAGCTTGCAAAGAATATTTTAAAATTCTCATAGACCAATACGCAGTATATTACATAATATTCATCTGATATAGGTTTTTTATTTTATTTTTTTTGTAGAAAATTGAAAATGAATTATATTTCAGATGAGTGGATATGTACCAAGAGATGTACAGTTTTCGACTTAGTTTAAAACACATATACTTTTATGAGTATAAGTAATATTTTTTTAAACCACTTATCCTATTTATATTTAAAATAAAGTTTTACCTATGAAAAATTGGGTACTATACGTACGTATTTTTATCTAATGTCAAACAACACAACATAAATAAACTTATTTTCAACATTTCATAAAATAATGTTCTTTGAAATTGAAATTGACATTACATAATGTAGTCATTGTTCTCTTTTATACATTTATTAAATAAGTAATTGTAATTAAAAATAAATAATTGTTTGACGTTAAATGGTACGATTTAATTACTTAAAAAAGTTTATAGATGTTCATGTATTGTGTGTTGTTTGACATTAAAGTGACCACGTAAATTATACGTATAGTTCTACAGTAAAATCAGTTATATTAAGTAATTTAATATTGATTACTTCTATTATGTTCTGCAAAATAACTTTACGACCCTGCAGCCCTATTCAAACAAAAGATCAATCCATAGCTTTACAAAATCAGAAAATTTAATGTAATTATCACTTCTCGAGTAGATGACGGAGCAGTTTTAAAACCAACTTAAATTCTTAAAAGTCATCAAGTAAAAGAGGTGTACTTTGTTATGCTGTTGACGTGATTAAGGTGGTATGATAGTGAGTTGACGGAAAAAGAAATGTTTTGTAATGATTCACTAACATTTAAAAAGTAACATTATCAAAGTCAATTGGTAGGATACAAGGTAGAACAAATTTAAAACATTAAAAAGATAAAAACCCTAGGTAAAGGTCATTTCAATTGTCTGAAGTGTGTACTAGATGTACTTCTTCGCAGAAAGATAACCTGGAAAAAGAGAAATAGTTTGGGACTTATCCTATCAACGCATAGCGAATAAATATACATCTTTATTATTATTATTGGCGCGACTGAACGTAGAGGTCAAAGGCCTTGCGCGATGTACTTGAGAAATACATCACGCGTTTCATGACGTGGTTTTCATAGGGTGGGTTCGTCACTTTTACGCTTATTTTTGTGAGTGCCACCCATTGGCTAACGGGCCTCAAAAATGCCGGAGGGGGGGGAGGAGGAAGCTGTGAGTGAGTACTGTATAATTGTGTATGCTTAAAAACATCCCTGATAGGGCCGGGGAGTCGAACTCGCAACCTTTGGATTGGCAGACAGGCGCGTTATCACGCTGCTACCGTCACCCCCTATAATGACGTATATATTTTGTATAGGATCAATTTTTTGTAAGAAATAATAAATTATGATTTAAGCTCTCTAAACAAATTTTTATTTCAATATTGTTATAAACCAAAAATAAAAACTTTAAACATTACAGAATTTACAATAACTCATACCTGTTAAGAAGGAACATCATCAAAAGCTTATTAATCAAGTCATTCCTTTCGAACTATCAATAAAATATAATAGAACTTCCGTACAATTTGTAATTTCCATACAAACAAACTCTCGGATTTGATATTTTCCAAACTATCGGATCTATCCCACACTAGTGATCACATGGCAAAAATAAAATTCAGAATAAAAGAAATTCCTTTTCTTTATACGTATCCTACACAACCATGCAACTTCTACCATCATGCTACCAATCGTCAGCGTTTATTTACCCGAGGGTGGTAGCAGCAGAGCGCATAAACCTAAATAAAGTCAATTTCAAGTTTTGGAATAATTTTATATTATATCCTTCATATTTTTAACCTAAACAAAAGTTGTTTTAAGTCATATAACATTTAAGACATATAATATTTAGATGAATCCTTTTTCCCTTTTACAAATATATCTTTACTTCAAAATTATATCTTCACTACACCGATGTTTCGGAATCCTCTAACTTCTTCAGAATACTTTTTTATAGTCCTGCTGCACTGTTTCCATTAACTTATCTCTTAGCGCTTTTCTTACCCAACCTGTAAGGCAATCACAGTTGTCCATATTATATGGAATTCAACTTATACACAGATATTCTAATCCAGAAAGATCCTATTTATATCATTGCCATATACGTTGGGTGAGGAAAGCGCTAAGGGAGAAGTTAATGGAAACAATGCAGCAGGACTATTGAAAAGTAACCTGAAGACGGAGGACTCCGAAACATCGGTGTAGTGTAGATAATTTTGGAATAAAGAAATATTTGAAAAGGTAAAAAAGGATTCATCTAAATATTTATACGATATAAATTAGAATGAAATCGGGGATGAATATTAGTGCATAAACTTTTGTTTTAATTAAATGTTTTGAATTATACATCATAGATCGAATTATATGGTCCGTTTTATATTATATTGGAAAATTAAAATCTAAACTTTTCTTGTTTGATTCTCAATTGACTATTTTCTCAATTTCCATAGCAGTGTTTTCTTCCTTAGGTAAGAGTAAGATACCTATCTTAATTGCTTTACCAGTAAACATCAGAAGTTAGATCAAATACAGAGCCTTATATAGAGAAATAAGACTTTCTTTTCTTTTCTTTTTATGCACCCCTAGAAACAATTTCTGATTCCGTGTCTGACTTCTTTTTCTATTCAGAGGAATTGATTTAGCAGCTCTTGTTGCCCAACTATTAATTTCCTTATGCCCAATTATTATTATCCTAGCCACATCCATTTCTTGCCTAGTTCTTTATTTCAGTTGTCGTGGAAATTTTTTAAAAATTTTGTGGAAGCCTTAGAGCAGTCTTTACCCCATGAGCCATCAGGTGTTTGGTTTATAGGGCCCCTAACTCCGGTGATCGGCACCTTGTAAATGTTTAACTGTGTTGTTTCTTTTTATTAAATAAAATATTGATTTTTAACTCGTATGTTTTTCATTTCAGTTGATTAGCCAAAGTTGTTGAGAATATAAATTCTCTAGTCTGGAGAGCTCTCACATTGTAAGAGACCGGAGACACCAGTCGGTTAGAGATGGCCCTGTTGCCTACCATACTTCTTTTCATGCTTCTCAGCCATACCTTGGCCTTATTCTCTGGTTGCAAGTGACCATGTTTGACATGTGTAAGTGAGAACTGGTATTATGCAAGAGTTATACGGAATGGAGTTTAATTTCATCGCTAAAACGTTTTTAAACATATTTCTGACTCTGAATTTTTATATAATAATTAAATATATGTTACTATCGAATCTATTCCCTTTGTCCATCTATTTTTGCAGGAGACTCTTTGTCAGATACGTGACTGTTAAATTAATAAAGTAGTGTTTAATTCTCTAAAGCTCAGATAATTATTTTATTTTTACTTTTACATACCTTATTATCAGGGACGCGACGGCCGTTTGGGGCGTAGGTTCCAGACCGCACGGTTCGGAACGTTGTGGGTTCGATTCCCACCTGAGCCAGTTAATATTTATTTTCGGCGGTCCCGAAAAATGAATCTTGACACCCTCACCTTGGTTAGTAACCGGCGGCAACTCAGGTAGGAGCCAGGGCTTGGCCAAAAGGACCACTAGGCCCACTTGCCGGACTTGTTCCCCCCCACCAAATACCAATACCTTATTATCACGTAGTATTGTGACCGTGAAAAATTTAATATTCCAGTTTTGGACAAAGATACACCAAATTTCGCTGTGTGTGGTCAGCGTAACTTGAAAATGAAAAGGCATACGAAATTGAAATATTTAATGATTGGAGAAGTTTGTCGGGGGTTGCGGTCAGCAAAGAACAACATAAATAAACAAAACCATATTTATTTATTTTATGCCGACGTTTCGACCTGAGTTTCAGGTCTTCATCAGGGGTTGTGGCGTAGAAGGTAGGCCTGTAACTTTTATTTATGTTGTTCTTTGCTGACCGAACCCCCCGACAAACGTCTCCAAATATTAATCTACGGTCAACTATCTACACCTCATTTTGAAATATTTAAGGTGTGTTATATTATGTATAATAGAATATAAATATATGTATGTGGCACTTTATAGAATCGATTTTTCACATTTTTTGAATTTTCTCAAAAACGACTCTAACGATTTCAATTAAATTCTGTACATAAATGTACAATTAAATGGCCTTTTGGATCAGTTCTGTATTTTTCTTATTGAAATAGTCTGATCGGACTTAAATGCACTTCAGTTTTCAAAAAGGCCACCTCTAAAGGCCACCCTTAACTTTGTCTGTTTGAAATAATTTGCCATTTCCATTTTTGCAAGTAGTGAAAAATGGATAAAATAAACTATGAAAGGATTGAATAATTAATTTAAGGAGATACTAAAAATTTTTTTTGCATGTCGAAAATACATTTTCGGTAATAAGAGTAGTAATATAGACGTATTATATATCGTTAGAAAGCCAAATGTTTTAGAAATAAATTTAACATAGAAAGTTGTAGAAGGTTTTTAGAAGAGAATGACTAAAAAGCTATGAAATAAAAGGTATGTTTTAACATGTGTTTAGTTGTGCTAGGTAAAATACTTCCGTCGTTTTGTATAGATAAGTGTTGTTTGTTTATTCGGACCTCTTCTTCTTAAACATTAACTCAGCCCTTCTGAGCGATTTAAGCTAAACTCATCTATCATCGAAGACGTCTCTATAAATTGCTCTCTTGTAGTGACCGTAGATGCAATGCTGCACCTCAAAATATCATCACAAGTCGAAGACAAATCGATATGTGTATATCAATCCTTATCTATATTTATCGATCGAATTAACCAAGTTGGAAGTAGATTTAATTCTTGAAAAAGAATTTTTTAATATTTATGATTTATACACGATTTTGTATCTTTTCTATGTCCGTATACCCTTTTACTTTATTTTAAATTAAGTATGAAGGTATGAATATAATTATTTATTTTCTCCTTTTATTTTTATATTAACCATAATTCTACTTAGAAAATCAACTTATATTTGAAGCGTTCGGTCGTACAAATGTATAAATGTTTTTAATAATATAAATTTATAGTAATATACATATTTATTATACTAATATATCATATGTGCATAAATGTTAACTTTTACAATGTTAAATTGTTAATTAGAATATTTTACCTTTAACCAGAATTTTTACCATAACTTAACTGCCTTAAAAAAAATTTAGTTTCCATGTTTTATTACCGAACGCCTGAATTTTATTTCTGTTCTTTTCATTCGTTTATATTCTGTTTCTTTTGTTTTTCATTGCTTATGAAATATATTTTGTGTTATCAGCTTGAATGGTTATTTTTTTATTTACTTCTCTTTCTTCTTTTATTTTGGGTTTCATTTTCACAGTTCTTTAATTATTTTTTACATTAGCAGGATTTGGTTATTTCATATAAATATTTTATATTGAATTGTGTAAATTAATTTTAGGTATCCGGTCTATTGTTCACCTTCTACTTTTCCATGACGAAGATATTGGCATTTTTGTATTGCAAAAAACACCTCGTCTCAACATTTTCTGCAAATGATTTCGTAGTTAGTCGTAGTAATTTTTATTTTGTTTTTTAATTTGTTCAATTTTTTAATATTTTTTTTAATTATTCAATTTTCGCTGTTGAGCTTAGATAATGTCTTAATATAATCTTTAGTCACCTCCATCTCGGTTAAACACACTTTAAAATACTACACTTTCAGTTTTCTGGACTGTTCTATGAAGTGTAAGTTTATTGTGCCCAAAATCTCTCTAGTCAATTAGTATGACGAAGAGGTAGATCCGAAAATTGTCAGTAGAAGAAAAGCCCACTGAAAAAAAAGGTACACAACATAAAGCAAAACCATTTTAAGGCTCTCTCTATATTTGATTTAACTTCCTAAAGTTTAGTAGCCGAGGCCAATGGGGATAGGAATCCTCCTGTTTCACGTGGGATCAAAAATATGTGCATTGAATAAATAAAACACCGAGCCAATCAAAAACTGCTACGGAAATCGTCTGAACTGAAGTGGGATTTTAACACAAATATTTTAGATTTTAAGGTTCTTTATTATGAAGGATATAATATAGAATAATTTAGATATTTAAATTTTTTTTCGGGAGATGGGAGTAAGCCCTCTATCCCTCTTGTGACACTCATGCTTAGGCAGAGACACCTTCCTGAAACTGAACTAAAGCAACATACAAATTCATAAAACACTCGTCACTATGTTTGGCATAATTTCACACATATTCTTTTTTATTCTTAACCTTAAAAAACAAGACTAATATTTAGTTAAAGAGTTAAAGATAAAGACGTTTTTAGAAACGGTAAATAATGACAATCTTCAACTTGCCACACACGCACACTAAACCGCTAATAGAACTTCTAAGAAACAGCTAACTGTAAACTTGAGTCTTCAACTAAAGGGCCGGAATCAGAAACATTTTTAATTTATGAATGAAAATAAAAACACAAAAAATAAAGGAAAAATCATTACATTCAACGAAGTGTGTCCGAGAATAAAATAAACTATAAACCGAGAAATCAATCTATTATTAAATTTTTCATTAATTTCAACCGCCAAAATCACGAAACGAATACCCAAAAACTAGGAAATCATCGTATATCATCACTGCTGACTGAGACAAAACTAAATATTCAATTTCCGGTAACTATTTTAAAAATAATTTCAATACAAAAGGATAGTCCGCCAATAATACATCGATTAAAAAGGGGCATCTGAATCAATTGACTACCACAAGTAGAATATTTTGACAAAGCTAGGAATAGTAATGAACCAGTCTGATTAAGACTAAATAAAAATAAAGAATATATACATTCTTTATTTTACTTATTTATTTATTTTTTGAGGCTCATTATAATAATGAAGGGTAAATAATACAACTATATTGAGGCGATATTTTGACACTTTATTGTTCTTATAGTCATACCAATTGTTTTATGACTAATTTTTGCTATTTAGTAATAACTAATAACTGTAGAAACCACTAGAAATAAACTACTCAAGTTTTGAAATAATATTGATCAAGAAGGAAATGGAAAAAGGTAAAAAAAAAAGATTGATAAAAGTTATCAGTATAATCCAACTTTCTCCATTTCATTCTTGATCAGTATTATTCCAATGCTTGAGTGGTCTATTTCTAGCGGTTCCTACAGTTATTAGTTATAACTGAATAGAAAATTCAGTTATATAACAATTAGCATGACTATAAGAACAATATAGTCTCAAAATCGTGCCTTAATATAGTTGTATTATTATTGACAGATCCTCAAGAAGCTCTAAGAAAAAAAAAATAGTCTTAATTTTTTGGCGAAATTAAACTTAAACTGTACGTAATAAAGTATCAATTTCAAACTGATAAAATGTGAATTTAATAATGATTTTTGTGTTGTATTTTTTGTCCTCGCAATATAACTTTCAATCAGTCCAAGAGACCTGGACGAAAAAAAAAACAGTTGTTTTACCTTAATTTTCGATTACTTTATTGAAAAATATAATTAGTTACTAGTATAAATTGATAACTCTGCCAATTATTGTTAGGTGGATAATAAATGGCGGATGTTTCAAAACGTTAAGTAGAATTTCAGTTTTTCATTCGTAGCTCAGGAATATAATATCCCAGGAACTATCGAACGTAAAGATGTCTATAAGCACAGAAAAAGAAGCTTGTTAAATGTAATATAAAGTAGTTTATGACATTTATTCTCATAACTACTATGATATTGGTAGAGTACTAACTTCTATGATATTTACTTTTAACCCGTCATCGGTCGCTAGGTCGATTTTAACATAGATGGTCGCGCGTGAGACTTTTCTCTCATTTCTTATATAGAGCTCTTGAACGTATTTTTTAAAATATTAAATTCTGATTAATATTATGTTTATTTAAGCATAACAAAAAAAAATATTAAAGAAATGTATTTTGGCACAAGAGTAAACTAGTTTTAAAAAATTCAAAAAACAAATATAATCATAAAATAGTAATAAACATAATATAATATTTTAGACAGACAAAGTTATAAAAAGAATCAAAATACAGATATATCATATTATATCGGTCTTTTACACTGGTAGCAATTCTTTTTTGTTTAGAATGCCTAAATATAACCCAAAAATTTACAAAAAATAGTATTCATACGGTGCAGCGATGAAGTGAAAACATGAAAAGACAAATTTTTATTATAAAGACCATCCTAACACTTATAGTATCGAAATACAATTCATAGCAAATAATACCTGCCTCTTCAAGCCTACGTTTCCCTAGTTCTGCTAATGTTTTCCCTCGAGGAAAAACATTTTTATGGATTAATTACACTTGTCGCACGTGAGAAAAATCCTCACAACTTGAATATTTTTATAGCAGCCTTAGTCGCTCATGAGATAATGTCTCACGAGAAGGGTACATTGTCAGGAAAAGAGGGCTAGACGCTTACCCAGAGCTGCTAGAGCGATGAGGGGCGAGGTATAGAAGGAAGAGACTGTGAACTACAGATTCCAGGAAGATGGGAACCATAGTCTCACTCTAGCAGCACCCAGACCCGAAAAACAATTAATGTGAGATAAATTCTTATGCAACGACCAAAGACGGGTTAAAAGAAATTTACTGCATCCCTTGTATAGTCTATATATATTTTGGGAAGGGAAATACTTTATAAATTTTTTTTACTTAAAAGAACTCAACAAAAGGAAGTTTTTTGATCTTCAAAAACAGCTTCCATTTTTTATTTCTCCTAACTATGGATGGCTGGTCATCAACTTTGACTCGTAACCGTTTAGTTTTCATAAAAGTAATAAACAAAATAAAAATAACAATTTTTTTTTTCTCCTCTAGGATTCTTGTACTAAAAGTTTGAAGTGTTATTTAAAAATTTAATTTGACCAAATTTAAGAAATAAAAAAGGTATAAAAAAGGTAGTTAGATTATCTACAACCTACTAAGTTATAGATTTTTGGGATATGATCTTAAGGCTGAAATTGAAGAGCTAAATTTACAAAATAAAAAAAATGAAAAATCTTCCATTTACTTGATCACCGTTTCGAAAACATTCCTTGATCTTTGAAAAAAATGATATTTTTTTCAAAAAAAGATTCTGGTATTTGAAGAATTTTTAATATAGTATAAAATGACGATGTATTGTGACCACCGGCTTCAAGCTCACTACAGGAATCGGCACAAAAATAGTTCCATCCAAATAGAGGCAGAATACATCGATTTCATTTCCAGCTTTAACTGAATTTTTTCCAACCACGGCTCTATTTTGATCTAATTTTACTGCCCTATGATCCTCAAGAATCTGAAACTATATTTTAAAACTACATTATATTTTAGCACCCGATTCCTTACTCCGGAAAAAATAAATCTTTTGACCTTGTACATATTTCTTGCTGTGCATTGTGTATTATTAATTTCTGTTTATATGGCCTTGCCTTTATAAACATCTTACCGCCTGCATCAGTTGTTATTGCTGGAATCTAGAGGATAATTCAAACGACTGGGATTTTTTATTTAAGCAATAAATTCACATACACATAATGTGGATTTCAGAACTTCATTCTGCGTCGGAATACTTTAAAAAACAAAGTATAAAAAAAAAATAAATAAAGGAGGAAATGTCAGTGGAAGGTCGTCGACTTTGTTGGAATGTACAATAAGACCTATTTCTTCCACATAACACCTTTACGTCGAATTCACAAACCGTACATTTACAACAGTACCATAGTGTATGACATATAAATGTAATATGTTTTTCTATGTAAAGTAAATTAAAATGTTCGAATCATGTAATTTTACAATGATTTAAATTTTCCCTCTTATATTGATGAATGAATGATAAATAGACTTTCACTAGATAAATTTTCTTTCATTCAGGTGAACTTCAAGTCATACTATATTTAAAAAAAAAATGATGATGAACCATGTAAAGTGATGTAAGGTTTATTTTAATGAAATAATATTAAAATAAATATATATATTGGGTAGCTTCATATGAAATGTCAGTTTTTACAAAAAAGATTATTATATTTTAGTTCAAAATATTTACCCTAATTTTCTATACATTTTCTCCAACTTGTTATAAATCTTTTGTTCCCAGAACTGAAAAATACAGGGTTTTGGTGTCCGAAAATAATTGTTTGATTTTAGAATTATTTTCAAAAACTTTACTTTTAAGGAAGTTGTCCAAATGTCTAAACAGATGGAAATCTGCTGAAGATAGTTTGGGCGAATAAGGTGTGTATGGAAGGATTTCGTAACATACCTCGTTTAGTTTCTTCACTTTTGTCTTGAAACACGAGATCTGGCGTTGTCCTGTAAGAATATTGGACCAAATGCAGATTCCTTTTTTGGCGCATTATGTCAATATCACTCTAGCACGATGTGGGTGTGATGGTTTCACCTCTGAGTTAAAAAAAGGAAATGAATTATTCCTGCCACAGACCGCCACACAGAAACCAATAATTTCATATTAGGTTGCGCTGTGAGTCCTTAACTTTTTTGGTAAGGGTTTTCTTCACAGTAAGGCTAAGTTCATCGTCCATTGCTGGTGGAGGTCCTCCAATCCAAATCTGTATCATCAGCCAATAATTTTTCTAAGGATATGATCTGTTCGTTATAACATCTTTCCCTGAACGCCTTGGTATTGTTCCTTACAGCTTGGGCTGCTGTGTCCAAGTTCAACCTCTTAAAATAAAGTACTCAAAAATCGCGTGTCTCCACGGTCACATTTCATAGCAAACTAAACATTGTATAATCAATTGATATGGCAGTAAATATTATCAAAAAAGCGAGGATTAATAACGGCTCATTATTATCTATAAAAATAAACATTGTAAACAACAAAATTCCACTAATCCAATTTGGAATTTCTGAAATAAAAAAAATCATATGAAATATTATAGTTTCAATGTAATAATTTATAATTTTTTTTTTTTTTATACAATTGTTGAATAGAAACCGCTCTCCCAATACGCATTATTAAAAAAAAAAACATCCCAACATTCCCTACTCAAGGTTATTGAAGAGCAAGGATCGAAGAAAAACTGGTTTAGTTCCAAACCGATGGAAAATTTTTTATGGTGCCTTGAATTAGAGGAAAAAATAACTGATGAGAAACAAGAATGAGTAAAAAAAAAAACTTTGCTATTAAACCTGTAATTGTAAGGTATAAAATAATCGAGGACGAATAAAAAATAAAACAGTTTTAATTCTTCTGATTATTTCAAGGTCCACTATTTTTTATTAAAACTAATTATCTTCCTCTTCAGTAAAAATATGTTTAATATTTCATTTACTTTCGATTTGAATCATACTAAGGTATAAGTTTTTTGTCAACAAAATCACTAGAAATATTTTATTTGAAGCAAAAAGATTCCATGGATCCCCAAAACAAGAGACAAGAATTTTAAATTGTATAATTTAATTTGAAAAAAATTAAATCCCTGAATTAGAGGAAAAAATAACAGATGAGAAACAAGAATGAGTAAACAAAAAAATGTTTGCTATTCATCCTGTAATTGTAAGGTATAACGTAATCGAGGACGAATAAAAAATAAAACAATTTTAATTCTTCTGCATTTCAAGGTCCACTATTTTTTATTAAAACTATTTATTTTCCTCTTCAGTAAAAATACGTTTAATATTTCATTAACTATCGATTTGAATCGTACTATGGTATAAGTATTTTGTCAACAAAATCACTAAAAATATTTTATTTGAAGTAATAAGGTTCCATCGATCCCCAAAACAAAAGACAAAAATTTTTAATTGTATAATTTAATTTGAAAAAAATTAAATCGTTGAATTAGAGGAAAAAATAACAGATGAGTAAAAAAAAAAATTGCTATTTAACCTGTAATTGTAAGGTATAACATAATCGAGGACGAATAAAAAATAAAACAGTTTTAATTCTTCTGAATTTCAAGGTCCACTATTTTTTATTAAAACTATTTATCTTCCTCTTTAGTTAAAATACGTTTAATATTTCATTAACTATCGATTTGAATCGTACTATGGTATAAGTTTTTTGTCAACAAAATCACTTAAAATATTTTATTAGGAGCAAAAATGTTCCACGGATCCCAAAAACAAGAACCAAGTATTTTAAATTGTATAATTTAATTTATTTAATTTAAATAACAATAAAAACTCTTATCTGTTAAAAAACTACAATTACAATAACTTTCACAAAAAAAAAATTATTTAGAGGAAGGACCGTACTACAAACTTACCAATTTGTAATAGTCGTTTTATTGCAGTGAGAGGTAATTAACTATTCTCAAAGTTCGATTTCTTCATAACCCTAGAGGTGTCTAAGGGTCGGGTCAACTTTTACATATTAGAATTCTCGTATCAACGTCACGGAAAGAGGCACAGAAAAAATGAGGTGGGATTTCTGAAAAGAATACTCAGTAATACTAAGTACTTAAAGAAGAATGAATTTATCTTCGCCGTTTAGATTTTACATCATAATAAATCTCTGTCTCATATTTTCAACTTCAAAACTTTGGAACGTTTGGAAACTCCCCCAATTGTAAAGACCGTGCTCATAGAAAAAGTAGTTCAGTTTAAAACACTGAGACATTTCCAATGACTCCGTCTGTAACCTCCTAAATTTTGCTTGCTCATTTTCTTCCCTAGTTAGCAACAAATTGTTGGGTTACGTGAACGTCTCCATCTGTTTCCACACAACACTGGTCGATTTCGTCTAGCCTTGGGTAGTTGGATAAAACCTAATTATATAACGAACTTACGCGTCATTAGAAGTTATAATCATTATTTCAAAGCCGTCACACTGCAACTTGTTATACAGCGCACCTTGGACTAAATAGATATTGAAGTAAATTATTTCTTAAAAAATGCATGAATCAATAATCGTATGTGCAAATTAATGATTGCATCTATTGAGTTTCTTTTACTGCTTAACTTATAATTTTTGAGAACAGTAAGCATATCTAAAACAATTCTAAAATTAAACTAATCTAATTTATTAATTTTTATACAACTTTACGAAAAAGTTTTCGAGGTAAGAGAAACTCCCCTACCATTTATATGCATATAAAATAAGGAAATAACTACTTAATATGTATCCTAATATTTGGGCAAAGTAAGTTCTGTCTATTGCGCAATCACTCTTGTTCCATACATAAAAAATGTACTTTTTAATGCCAAAAAAATATAACTATAGAAATCTCTTTTCTAGTAGAATTCCCGATAAAAAGGGTATTCACGCATGCCAGTTCAATATAGTAGTTTAACTATATATTGCAGGCAGAGAAAAGTTTTGATTTGATTCGACCCACGCTTATGGAACGAGTTCCGTTATCCGTTCCATATAACTAAGACCATCACCGAAGAGATATATGATTCATCTTTTTTTTTCCATTACTTGTTACTCTCGTACTAAGTCACTATATTGATTTTTCAAATAATCTAAAATTGAAACATTTAAGTATTCACTAAAACTTTTATTAACACCTTACATAAATAGTTTTTGTTTTCAACGAAAAACTCATGTTTTTCGATCATGAAACACATGATTAAAAATCATTAAAATAATTATGATTAAAAAATCATCAATAAATGATTAAAAATCATTTTTTAAATAGTTTTTTTAACGAAAAACATGATTTTCTAAAAAAAATTAGGACTTGCCGACAGAAGTGAAACTTCTGGAAATGAAATAATGTATTAAAATTGTATTAATAATGATATTTATTTCACAAATATGCAATATCATCTTTATTTAATTCTAATAATTATATAATGTGTTTTTTTTAAATTATACTATTTATTCGTAAAAGTCTAGTTTACACTATCATTCATATTATTAGCAATCTCGGTATAGTATCAAAATACAATTATGATTTATAGCGCAGTACGAAGAGAATAAAATATTGAACATTTCCTTCACTTACGGTATGCAACTACGATTTTTAGTTATTAAGATATTGTAATTCATATGTTCTAAAATGAATTACCATTTCATTTTAGGCATCATCTTTCCTACTTTTCAACCCTATATCGATGCAGCGTCATGAAACAATTTTTAATTATAGGTCATTACGAAGATGATGAAATGCTGAACATTTCCCTTAGTTACAGTATTCAACTCCGATTATTCAGTTTTCGAGATATTTTAATCTGAATGCAAAACACACCGAGCGTTTCTCTCACCTCTACCGTTTCATCTCAAGCGTTCTTCTTCGTCACGAAATCAATTTACTCCCTCATAATTTTTTTCTTGAGTTGAAGAACCTCAGTAAGAAGTCAATAAAAAAATCAATTTTCTCTTTTTCTGTAAAAATTGAACCATTTCTATACAGATTATTTTTTGCTTTTCAGGTCTACTTTAATCTACATAAATATTGTTAAAGGCTTATGGTACACCGTAAATTTGTCAATTGTTACACTGCAACATTATTTCTAAAGACTGATCTACATGACTGTAATAAGGCCAATCTGTAATTACGGAGTTGAGCTTTAGGGCTCCATTAAACCTTCGAATTCCTCTCGTATCCAATCATTGCAATCCAAAATCCCTCGTAAAATCCAGATATCATTCATCAGTCAGATATCATTCCTTCCATTTCAAATTCCCTAACCACACAAACCCACTAGTTTCTAATCTTGCTTCCTCTTCCATTCCTGACAATCCACCGAGGCGTCTAAAAAGAAGACGGCCACGAAACCTGCTAATGTAAAACGTCATTAGAGTTCCTCTACGCGCCTGTAACACTCCAATTTAACTGAGATCGAATTTACTAAATGTATTATAATTGACAGTTTTAAATAGCAATAAATAATAAATAAAAAAAAAAAAACATTATTTCTAACCTTACTTCTACGAACCCTAGGTTGAGGAAAGAGGGATTTGTGCCACAGAAATAGGATTAGTATCTTGATAAAAGAAATTTAATTAGTTAAATGAAGAATTTGTTTTTCATCATTTATGGTTGTTCCTAGTAGATTCTTCCAAATGATATTTTTTTAAATTCTATAAATTGAAATATTAAGTTCCGACATAACAAAAGTCCCAACATACTTACGTATGCCATAGGTTATTTTAATCCCCCTTAGTATTAAAATATCGCTTATTCACTGTAAAAACAACACAATTTAAAATTTACGATTTTTCAGGTGATGCATTAGAGTTCTAAATAAAGTATCTATAAAAAGACAAGCAAGGCCATTAAGTGGTATGACGTTTTTAAGTTCTTCAAAATGGAAGTTTCTAGAAAAGATCATTTAATAATAATAATAATAGTAATATTTTATATTTATTCAGGGATTGATTCCTTTATAATAATATATAGGCGTTAAAATTAGAGTGAAATACAAAATAAAAATGAAATTATAAAACGTCATAAAATATAATAAAATAATGAATTCAAAAAGATAAAAATGAACAACAATAATTAACAGAATATATAAAGTAAGAATAGAACAAATAAAGTAAAACCATATGTCATATCATAAAACATAAGATGACAAACACTTCTGATAATATAATAATTGAAAACAAAATGATAAAAATCAAATATAATTAAACTAGAAACAATAAATGGAAAAGTACAATTTTTGCTAATATACATATTTACAAGAATAAACGAAAATCTGAAATATTAAGTAAAGAAAATATATGAACCTTGTTTGAAACTTTCAATTTTTATTCTTCCGGAATTGCGTGGACAGAAGGTGGTCGAAGATACGGGATTTGAAGGTTGGAAGGGTATTAGAGCTACGAATAAAGGAGGGAATAGAATTCCATAGGGATGAGGAAAGATCTACGGCTGCGGTTCAATGGGCAGTTACATATGAGTCTGAAGGCCGTGAGCGGGTATTGCGGGAATACACTGAGGATTTAAATTGAAGGATATCAGAGATGTACGATGGACGGTAGGATTGAATAACTTGGTAGAGGAAGGAAGCAAGAAAAATTTAGTGATAAACACAAAAGTAAATAATCCAAAATTTGATAAAATAAAACATATCATCGGCAGTGCAGGTTTGTATGGAGTTAATTGCAAAATAGCTATGTATGAACACTATGTTCTGTTCATGACTGTATTTATTTCATTTTCAAAACTATTTTCCTAAAATACTTTAGGGGATAGGAAAGAGGTAATGGAGGTTCATTTTGGATTCGGCGCACTTTAAACACATAATTTAGTAAAAATATCCCATGCAGCTCTGTTATAAGTTCACATCCTTGCAATTGTGCATTGTGAAAAGAACAATATCGAGTTGTGACGTCGCATCTAACAAGCGATATGCAATAAATCCTATTCCTAGATAGCAATATTACAACCATAATGTAATGTGGTCACAAAAATAATTATATTACAATTAAATTATATTGTAATCAAACGTTCGAACTGTGACGAACTGTTACCTTCATCTTTCAGATTTTAGATAAGATAACAAAAATTATGTAAATTTCAGGTTTGTAAAATTATATGCAACTATGAATGAAGACTTTATGATGTTCAGCGTTCATGTAACATTTTAGTCCAATATTTGTGAATAAGTAGATTACTCTGTAATATTTCGCTAAACTGTTATAATTTATGTATTAAAAAAATTATACCATACCTATTGTTTATAGAAAAAATACTAAATGAACAAATGAACCGATAGAACACTATACACGTGCGTTTGATTTTATTAATTGGATTAATTTATGAGTTCAAATGCTTTGAGGTAATGGTAATGACTTTCCTTTTACGTAGAAAATTTACGCAAATTAGTTCAAGCTATCTTGAGACACATGAAAATTCAAATAGAAGCAATTAACATAGGTCATAAACTAAGGAAATGCGCAGATTAAAAAAACGCATAATATTAGTCTCGTATCAGACAGGTCTTTCCCAAACATAGATAGTGCCTTCCTATTATTAATTTTAAATATATGTATTTGTATATTCCTAAATTAAGAAATTTTTATTTCGCTGTCAAGAACTCAAAAAATGATATCCATATGAATAATGGTCATTTGAAGTGAAAAGTTCTGATGTAATTTCATTTTAGTGAATTACTTTATGTTTTTTGGGGTACTGTAAACGAATTTGCCAACCTATTTTAACATGTTGGGGGTCAAGTTTTCATTCCGTGGGACCGCCTCGAAATAAAAGTTAACTCGCCAGATCGGTTTGCAAACTAGATTATAGAGGCTGGGAGTGCCCCCAGCTACAGAAAAGACTAAATAATTATCTGGCACAGCCGAATTTGAACCCGTGCCTGAGAGGTATAATAAGAAAATTAAAGATTATTAAAATAAAATGTGAAAATTATCATTTTTTTTAACAATGTGTACTTTTCGCGGACTAAGTCAAATTTCGTTGGTGGTGGTCAAAAAAAGGGCTGGTGTGTTTGTTTTTAGCGGATAACTTTTGTTGTTTAGTGTATTGTTAAAAAACCTCTAAGCTCGTTATTTTGTCGGTAAATAACTCATGTGAGCTTTTATATATATTTCCTGTATTGGGACATTTAAATACTCGTTACACTCGATAATTTTCATCAGCAAACAAAAATTGAAATGTTTTTCATGTTCCATTTCAATTCCACCTTATGGCTGTTTTTACTTTTTGTTTTCTCTGTATATTACAGTTTCTCTTTCCTTTATTATTATTATTATTCTAGTTTTAATCGGGTGATAATGAGTCGTTTAAACCATGATTATTCTGTTAGAATATTTATGTTCACCAAGAAGGAAAATATTTAACCCCATCTTTAATATCTCTGACCCTACTCTGCAATCACCAGGATTCAAGTGAGATATTTTCTAATTTCTATTGTATTTTCGTATTTCATTTATTTACTTATATCCATTCATCTACCTCCCCCTCCGATTTGTTATTGCACTATACTTACAACATCTCATATACCTCAACACTCTTTCTTTTACTTTTACTATATTAGTTTCTTTGTTTTTATATAATGGCGTAAAACAACTGGCCATTAATGCCATTAACTTCTAATTTATTTTGTCTTAAATTTGTTTACGTTTTTTAGAAATTTATTTTTTGTCTGTTCGATGTTCTATTTGTGATTTTAAAACTGATTTTATTGTTGTATTATCGTCTAGTTGTTAGATGGTCTAGGGTGCAGTCAGTTAAGAATAAAAAAAAAATTATTAATTTTCTTAGAATTTCTAGCCTTCATCAGGGCTAGAACAAAAAACAAGATAACAACCAGTGAACAAAGGATATGTAGAATGATTAATATAAATAATTGTACAGAATGATTATATTATTATAAAATAAAGTAATGAAAGAAGTGGAAAATAGAACGTATATATAGGTAAATAAATGTGTGAGTAAAATAGCATAATTAATGAAATAAAAATATAAAGTTATACATAGCAAAGAAACAACGAAGTATGAATAATTTTTTTTAACTATCAATTTACATTTTTTTTTAATATCTTTATTGAAATTTACAACTATATTACGTAATACATTCAGTAAATTTGATATTAGTTAAAATGGAGTGTTACAGGCGTGTAGAGCAACTACCCATTGGTAGCACTCTAATAACATTTTACATTAGCTGGTCTCGTGGCCATCTTCTTTTCAGGCGCCTCGGAAGATTGTCAGGAATGGAAGAGGATGCAAGGTTAGAAACTTGTGGGTTTGAGTGGTTAGGGAGTTTATAATGGAAAGAGTGATATCTGGTGCGGGCTAGATCAGTTACGTTGGGAACATTAAGGTCTTTATGTATGATTTTATTTGTGACAAAGTAAGGAGTATTGAGGATATTAGATTTTAAGGATTGAATACGAGAGGAATTCGAAGTTTTAGTGGAGCCCCAAAGCTCAACTCCATATGTCCAGATTGGCCTTATTACAGTCATGTAGATCAGTCTTTTGTAATGTGTTGGAAGTTTAGACCGTTTGTCTAGTAAGCCCTGAAATAATCGAAATCGACGTGCAGTTTTCTGTCTTTTCAGTCTTGTGTGAGGATTCCAGATTAATCGCTTGTCCAAATGTAGTCCAAGGTAGCGGATCTGTTCGACTGGGGTAAGAGTAACATCATTAAATGAAACTGTAGGACAGTCGGTAGGTTTACGACGAAGGGTAAAGGTGATTTGATGGGATTTGTTGGAATTTATCTTAATCCTCCAATTACGATACCATTCTTCGAGGACTGTGATATGGGATTGGAGAGTTTGGGATACAATTAATGGGTTATTATTAACTGCGAGCACACATCTGCCATGTATAGGTATGACATATGTTTTTTTATCTAACGGAACGCTGCAATTAAAAGTTGGATCTGGAAATTTGATTTCTTCATGTGCCTATATTTCGAAAACCTAATAAAATAAAATAAAAAATAGTTTTGAACACATATTTTACTTATCTACCCATACCTCACTGTGATGCACCTTATACTGAAACATAGTGTATAAACACATGCATGAGTATGCATTTCACATCCCTTCTCACACCTTAGGCTACGCCCATGTAAGTCGATTGCGACACACTTTTAACATAAAAAGTAGATCTTGTATACTGAAAAGTTGGTCCCCCCTGCTCTAAAGTACCCATCCACTCCATAAAACAGTATGCTTTTTTAGACGAAAATCGTCATACTTATTCGTGCTCACTAGGGTACAGATTTTGTTATAAATTAGAAAAATCAATAGTTTTGATTTTTCACAGTGTATTGTATTTAAAATAATACTTAAGTAATATTTTTCTATAAAAATTCCAAAAAAACGATTTAAGAAGAGGATCTCGCATAACCTCAAATGTATTTGCTTACACGATAAAATGTATACACAATATATCGATATAATATAAACAATAATATAGCTCATTTATCACAATAATTTAAAGTCCATAAACCTCTCTCCTCAAAAAAAAAAATTTGATAGAAAAATATATATACGTATATATTTTAAAGATAATAAAATACAGATAAAAAAAAAAAATTAAAACTATTCATTTTTCTATTGAATAACAAAGCTTGTATCCTATACAGTATGAATAACTATGACGTTATTTATGTTGAAACACGTACTGTTATGGTATTATGGTACCCACTATAAAACAGTTTATAACCCAATTTTTTAACCCAAACAGTTTATGGATTAAAAAATTATTAAAATATATAAAAATAAAAACTTAAGTCTCTCAAATACCAGCCAACTAACAAGTCAGCTTTTCGTTAGATCAGATGCCATTTGGACAGAAACAAAATATGTATGACAAAAGTAAAGGAGAGAAAATAGCACATCTCACATCAGCATTTAAAAAAAAGTAATAGCATAACTAATTAATAATACTAAATAGTAAATAGTTCAACAGTAACTAAGGGAAGAGGGATATTTTTTTAAAATCATAATTAATAGGTCTTTTTTGTAATATAGACATATTTGTAGTTCAAATCGAAATATAATAGATCAAAACATTATTAACATTTCGAGTGAACAGATTGTTGAAGAAGCACGTTAGTAACAAGGATCTATGTTTTTCAAATGAGCACTCAATCTTTTGTTTTAATGTTGTTTATAAAAATTGAACAATTATATGCGATTTACAGCAAATAAGACGTACAAAACCTGTCTGAAACACTGTTTAAAATCAGTTTTCAAACAACTATTTGAACTATAGAATTAATTTATACTTCACTTTTTGTTCAATAAATGGATAACAACATTAAACACTGCATAAGAGCAATTTAATTTAACAATTTAAGCGCAAGCTCAGTTCACTAAATATGTAACAACCTTCAGGTATTGCGGACACAGACATCTGTCGTCTGACCAAATAATCAAACAGTATTACATGATGTACTTGAAATTAATGAAATTACCACTTCATTCACCCGACATTCACATTCATTTTTTTACATCTCAGAATGTGTTTTAATTAAATTAATTAAACATTATTCAATACACTCTTTAGCAAGCGCATTCACACAACACGTGCATACATTAACACCGAAAGATAGTTGGATGATAACCAACTTATTTTCAAGACGTTATTGAGCAATAATAATAGTTTTAATAATCCCGTCCTGTCTGTCCCTTTTTTGCTCTTTGGAATAGTTGAGTAATGAATTAAAAAGTAAAGAAACATAGTAAAACTGAAACAATTACCGGTGTGGGACAATGATTTTCCTTCTTCTTGGAAGATTGATAGTTGACCTATGTAATTGATAGTATAAAGATGGTCTATGCAACGGTTTAGAAAGGTACAAAATAGTAGAAAACCATTTATTAATAACTAACGTTTCGCTCCACTTGCCAGGGCTTCATCAGGGCTGAACGAAAACAAGATACAAACATTGTAGGATATGATATAACTACTAGAATACATACATACATACATAAAATGACTGTAAAAAAAGGGGATATAACAGTAAACTAAAGGAATATAAATGAATAGAATGCTAATTAATAAAAAGCACAGCAATGAGTGATTAGAATTGCTAATGTACACCTGGAATAATGAATAGGGAAATAATACTCAATGGAAGGAGTGACAAATATGGTATTTATATTTAAACACTACAAAATCTTGGTATGTCAGTTACATTTATATGGGATTCATATCATTTAGGAATCGCAGGAAATGAACCCCCCCCCCCTCAAAAAGTAGAACGAAAGTCCAATGAATAAACCAAAAATTATAAAAAAGGACGTTAAGCCCCCGAGTACCTCCAGCCGTAAATGCCGTAGAGAGGAGGTCGTACTGACTAGACTAAGCGTATAGTACAAGAGCCCAAGAGGAGAAAAAAGACAGTTATTTCACCCCAATTTTTTATTACTTAATTGAAAACTAGGTATAATCACTAGTCAAAATTGATGAGTCTGCCAAGTATAGATAAGAATAATAAAAAAATGGCGGCTGTTTCAAAACGTTAAAAATAATTAATTTTTCGGAGCTCTTTACAACTACCAACAATAGAAAATCTAAGAGAGCATCATTTAAAGTAGAGTAAATTTGCTAAAACGTAAGCACTAATAGAGCTATTTACGTTCAATCGTTCTCGAGATATAGCTTTTTAAAAAGCAACATTTCATAAAAATGTATTGAAATATTAATAGTTAGTTAATTTCAGGTTCATTTCTTGTATTGGTACCGACTCACATCGGGTGACACTCCAGAGAGTGATATGAAAACCTCTTACCAGAATCTTTCATAAGTATTTGGTCTTTTAAGGGCAACTCCCATCTAATCTTTCAAAAGTTTCTTTCATTCCTCTCTAGTTTAGTGTAGGTCTTGCCTTAAAATTCTGATGTACGATCAGGAAAGCAGAACCCATGAGATTCAGTTTGTTTGTTTTTGTTTAGTGGCACCAAACTTCATTGGTCTCAACAGCATTTATATTTTATTTAATTTTGTTTATATTTGTTTAATTTTATTTATTATTTAATTTGATTTTTTTTTCTTCCGTTCAATGTTATATTTTTCTCATTAAATATTTTGATTTTAAAAACTGAAACACTAATTCTATTGTTTTATCATCGTCTCCGAAAGTTTTTGAAATATCTGGGTTTAGTCCTTAGCTATTGAGGTGTGGTTTGAAAAATGGCCATTGTTGGAAAATATTGAGTTTGTCAAATTGTCGCAATACTAGCAGTTCGGAGACGTTTCTTTTGAAATAAGATAGGAGTGGGTGAGCCTCGTGTGACCTATTCTCAGCCTGGTCAGTACAACTTCCTCTCTACGGCATTTGCGACTGGAGGTACCCCAGGGCTTGACATCCTTTTTAATAATTTTCAATTTACTCCTTGGGCTTTCATTCCTCAAAGATTTCCATTTATTTTCGACCTCTTTTTCAAGAGGTTTACTCATTTCTGATGGAGTTAAAATTGCTTTACCCCATTCCGGAAGTACGAGTGATTTGCTAGTTCATTCCCTGCGATTTCTACATGGCTTGGGACTCATATAAATGTAACTAACATGCCCATATTGTGTATAGTGTTTATGTAAAAATGGAAACAGGAAATTTTCGGATGCTCTAGATACATACAATCTAAACCTTTTAACGAGCTTAATGAATCTATAATTATTGTTATGTTGTTGTGGTTCAAAGACAAACAGAAGTGAAGTGCTGCTGCTTCTTATGTCATATATTCTTTTTTCTTTCCTAATGACACCTGCATTGACGAAATGTAGACTCGTTAGTTAATGGATGTTATTTTAGAGACTTATGATTTTTGTTTTGAAAACTTCTTACATATATATTTTTTTTAAATTTTTAATGATTTATATACTGTTGATATTGGGACATGTAATTATTATAATTAAACAGTCTAAACCACATAGTTTGTTTAGAATGTTAAGGATTTACCTGAAATATTATTAAAAGTTTACTTATTGATTAAAGAATGGTTTATTTCATCAATTTGAAAATACTTCTGAGCTCTGAAATGCTTACTAACCTAATACTAGATCCGTATTTGAAATGAAAAAAAAAATGAAATCCATAAATGAAGCCGATTCTGTAAACTGAACCTTCAATGTTATGTAACAAAAGGCGTTTCCAAAAGGCAAAATTTACCATTTACGATTGTTTATGGTCAAAGGTTATTCACATTGAACATTAGGTATATTTATTGAAAACAGGTAAATAAAAACATGTTTATTGTTTACTGGTTTTAGGGATAGAAAATATGTTTAGAACTAAGAGAGGAAAATATTTGTTCGGAAAATCACTACTTTTTGCTATTCCTACGAAAGCCTAGTCAAATAAACAATCACCGACGCTTAAAAGGTTTTTTAAACAAATATCCTAGAATTAGCTCAACATTTTATTCATTTTTAAATGCCTGAGAAATAAAATAAATAGTTAAAAACTGAATTTTTCGTATTAATGTGACAATTTTCTTAATCGAATAAGAATAAACAATAGAAAAGACTCATGCGATAAAAATGGACAAGATATTCTGTCATATATGAATTGAATTTTTTTTTTTAGGTAAATATCAAAATTACACCAGCATATAATAAAAATGTTTTTAACGTTATATTCCTGAAATAAGATAAAATACAAAAATAGTACTAACAAAATATGGAGCCTTAGTAAGAAAAAGAGAAAGTGCTTATTTATTTGACACAGGTTTCCAAAAAAAAAATCTGTTACGTGGGATTTTTGTGCTAAATTATAGACATTCAGATGCGCTGAATCCGAAAATTACAACCGTTCCTTACCACCACATTCAGTGTATTTTCAGAATAAGTATTTTGAAAAAAAATATTAAATTAGTTATAATGCAAAAGTAGTACTGAAAATGGGGTAGAATGTGCTCCAAAACGTAAGCATATGAGAAAAAAAACCTGTACGATAACCACCACGTTTTGAATGGTGAGCAGGATTAAACAAAAAAAAACCAAACCAAATCTTGTCGTAAATAAATCCCTGAAAGATTGCGAGAATCCACTGATCATTTTCTCACACTATCTCTATACCATATTATTGAATCCAACAGTTTCAGCCCGCATGCACTGAAAACCGTGAGGCCTATAGATATATATCATTGGGACACATCCAAGATAAGAGCTATCTGATTTGTACTATAATTGAGTGCTGCATAAGAGAAGACCTCGCATAGTGTACAGAGCTTCACGAGAAACAAGTCCAGAAGTATCTTAATTAGAAGTCCATAGGACAATTGAGTCCAGAGCTTTCTTGCAGTCGACTGAAATAATTGCTGTCTCTTCGTTCGTATCGTCATATCCATCCTTACGTTCATCTATATGTTTGCCAGATCGTACTGAGGGCTGAACCCATCCTGGGAAGTTGTCAGTTAGAATGGGATTGTGGCTATTCCTCAACTAGAGTTTCTTATTATTTAACAACCATTCTTAATGATCTCAAACACAATATTTTTTTACGACCAACTTCTTCTGGATACCAATCAGCCTACTTCCAATCCTCTCAAAACTTTTTGAAAAAATCCTCCTTAAGCGTATTCTATCTATCGTAGAATCACAGAGTTTTCCAGCACATCAATTTGGATTCCGTCCTAGACACTCCACAGTACAACAAGGCCTCAGAGTAGTTGACTACATCTCTTCAGCTCT
>NW_027107963.1:1255797-1257105 GCF_000696795.3 Halyomorpha halys | reverse complement strand
TTTTTATTTTAGTATGTATGTGATCATTTATCAATATTACCTATTGCCCACAACTGTGTGGCAGATTGTAATATCTATCAATAAATAAATCTCTCTGATTCCAAAAAAAAAAAAAAAAAAACTTCTTCTGGAGCCATTTAAGGCCGGTTTTGAAGGGCAGCGGTGTCATTAGTAGCGAATTGGATCAGTGAATCTTCCTTCCGACGAGTGAGGTAGGATCACTCTCCTGATGAAGATTACAGAGTGGCAGTGAGTTGCAGTAGTATACATTAGGCTAATCAAAGATATAATTTTTACTTAATCCTCAAGTATCAATGGACTTGGACAGTGCTACTCCGGGTTCTTTGAAGTGAGCTACGTCGGAAGATCTCCCGTAGATCGGGTACTGTTAGCTCGGCAGTGTTCCTGAATCGTGAATATGAGAATTCACAAAAATAATCTTCATGCCATCCAACTCGAAGCTATAAGATAAAAATAGTGAATACTGAATTTTTGTGATTTTACTTCTATATTTATATCAGCGTAACTCAAACAACTTGGATGCGTTGAAAGACCTAATCGAGCACAGAAGCATTTTATTCGTGAAATAAAGTCATTTATTTAGTATTAACAAGTTTATTAAGTCAGTGAAAATAAATTATATTTTCTGCAAATATAAATTATATCTTATGCATAAATTAGGAATCAAATTAACTTTTTTATGGTAAATCTGCTATTCTGAAACATTTTTATCACCTGCAAACTAGACTGTAGCTCGACCAATATGTGCACACGGCCCTCCAACGCACAACCGGCCCCATCTTCTCCCTTAATCCTAGTTAAGACGGTTCATTGCTCCAGGCAAGCAAGTTGTGTATGAGAGAATTAAGGAACGCCTTTACGTATATTGATAGGTTGATTACGTATATTACATATATTGATTTACCTAATCGCAAATAAATATTTTATATATTTTTTTAATACTACCAAGTAATTATATTTTTCTTATCTAAATATATAGATAATAACAAGTAACTTAGGTTTCATAATGCTGAGCCTTGTGAAGCACAATAATTTCATACTTCTTAAGAATGTTGTGTAGTGGTCCGCTACATCACTTCCTTCCATACACTTGCATCCACGAGTAAGAAGGGACACTTTACTTTTTATCTTATCAATTTATAAGATTTTATATATTATTTAAATACCTAAATTAATTTATTTATTTTTCGATAAGTATTGTAATTTGGCGATAATTAATAGTGATAAATGAGCACATTCATACCAAATATATATATATAGAAATAAATATTAATACATAATAAATAA
>NW_027107963.1:1246522-1255653 GCF_000696795.3 Halyomorpha halys | reverse complement strand
ATAAAAACTAATTGCATTTATACGAACATGTGAGGGCTGAAGCGGAAGAGGCAGTGGAGGCTGAGTAAGCCATAAACATTCTGAAAATGAGAGGCCATTGTCAGAACTCCAATTATGTAGTTTATGTTACAATAAGTCTCTTTGCCATTGCTGTTTCAACCATCGAGGTGGATTGTAGGGAAGGGTAGAACTAGATGAGGATTAAACCAGAGGATTTAGATGATTAGAATGGTTTATATGAAATTTTCAAAATTTGGTTCGTATGTGGTCATGGACAAAAGAAGTATGAATATCATGCTGCAGTATTCTATTCCTAAATAAATAGAACAAGTAAAGACGCAAAAAATCAGATTTGGTTTGCTGAAGTTCTTCTTATAAAATCAATTTTAAGTCCTTTCTTTTGTACCAAGACGCCGTTTGCAGTAAGAAAATAGGTTTGGTTAAATGAATTTAATAAAGCGATATATAGGAAAAATTTAAATTTTATAAACTTGGAGCACTGTTACCAAACAAAGGTGCAATATTAGAGTACAGTTATGTCCTTTAAATTACAGCTACCTCGTACCTTAAAAAAAAAATTATACCACTTAAACACAATAAAAGTTAATATTGCATTCAAAAGATATCTTAAGTGAATTCTTAAAGTTAAAACCATATATAAACATATAGGTATCCTTAAAAACGATGTTTGTGGTGATAATTTTCTAGTATAATGCCTTAATTTTTTTAAGTAATACAATTTTACAAATTAACTTAAAAGAGTTACAAGATATTACAGCTTAAGCGAAGATGTATGTAATAAATTGATAAAAGGAGAAACCTTTGACTTGCTTGAAATAACCTAAAAATTTTAATTATTTATGAAATTTTTGTTTTTGGGAAAATGATAGGAGAGAGGGGTAGGGGGAATGAGCAATAGCCCGCAACAAAGAAAAGCATATAATTCTTAACGGTTAATTATACCTAAAAATAAACATTGTCAAAAAAAAAAAAACATTAAGTCATAATTTACAATGGAAACGTATTTTTTCCTTCAAGTACTTACCAGTGAAACTCCAAACTATGACTAAAAACCATTTGAAGTGGTTAATACCGTCATCCTATTAATTCGATTGATCTGTTATCTTATATAGGATTAGTCTATTAATAAATGTTGTGCCAGGTGTCGTAAAGGTAGTATTAACTCCTAATCTACATCTCCAATCTCGTTACAACTAGATTTCGATAGTAAACAAAAAAAAAAGAAAGGAGTGGAATAAAGGAATAAAAAAGACACCACCAACAACTCAGAGACTCATTAAAATGTATCTCTGTCATATAAAAAAGAAAAACTATAAGCATATCACTAATTTTCTTGAATATTGACAAATTGCACAAAAAAATATTTGTTTTAATTGTATTTAGAAATAGATGTATTCCGAAGATAGTACCGTAGACTGTGGTTGCTTTCTCTACGTAAATAATTCTATAGGCTGTCCCGAAATTACTGGAGTGTTTTAAATTTATTTATAGTGATCCAATGGCATGATACAGACATGTGGAGAATCTATTCATTAATCAACTCCAACAACATTCCTGGAGGAGAAGATCTCAGGGTCATCATCTTTCCAGACGCCTAGGAGGATTATCAGGTAATAAAGGAGTAGTCAGATTAAAAACTGGTGGGTTTGGATAGTTAGAAAGTTTATCATGAAAGGATTGGTATCTGGTTCTTGCCAAAATCTTCCATAAAAGGATTTTGGATTGTAAGCATTAGATTCAAGATGAATTTACTAATGGTTTAGTGGAATCCCAAAGGTCAAATCCGTTACTCCAGATAGGTCTTATTATAGTCATATAAATTAGTCTTTGAAGTAATTAGTAATCTCTCTAGTAATTAGTTTGAAGTTTAGACCGTTTGTTTGGCAAGTGTCGCAATAGTCGGAATCGACTTCCAGTTTCTTGTGTTTTCAGTCTTGTTTGAGGACCCCAAGTTAGTCGTTTGTCCAGATGTAGTCCTAGGTAACGGACCTTTTCAACAGGAATATGTTGGGTATTATTAAAGGATACTGTGGGGCAGGAAGTCACGGGTTTGAGACGAAGGGTAAAGGTGATTTGGTGGGATTTATTGGAATTTATTTTAATCCCCCGTTTTGAAACTATTCTTCAAGGGTGGTGATGGGATTGGAGAGTTTGTAATTAGTGTTCAAAATGTAAACCCAGACTACGGTATAATCTATAGAATATGTCAAATAAAAATTAAAAAAGTTTTCTTTTATACAATGTGCTACTATTCAAGAAGCAGTGTTATATTTTTGAATAATAGTTCACTGTTTATTTGTTTAGTTAAGTTAATAAAAAATAAATAAATCATCGAACAGTTCAATCGAATCGTTTAATTTAAGAAAGTCAATAGTGAGGAATTATCTGTATTTTAGTAAATGTAGAAAAAAAAACATAAACAAATAAACGTAAAAAGTCGAATATTTCTGATCTTTTGGTAGGTTTGTATTGATATTAAAATCAAAATTTTTTATCTCAGCAGACGACCGAAAGTTTATTTAATTTAAGAAAAGCGTTAAAATATTAGTTAACTTTATATTATTATTATTAACTTTATATCATTATTTATATTAGTTTACTTATTTATTAGTTTTTAGCCTATTGATTTGGTTTCAACATTATTATCTATTGTTACTTTATTTTAATTCATTTCTACATTTCCATTCATTTACAAAGTTTTTTTTTATTATTTCTTTATTTACCTTTTGTGTGTTTACTGAAAGTATCAATTTTTAATGAGTAATTTAAAATAAAACGAGTGTTGTAAACTCTATATTTGTGATAGATTAACGAAAAAGAGAAATATGAGATAGAATAGAGTGAGATGTAACGAGAGGATTAAATATATAGCGTTGACTAAAAATATTAATAACTAAAAAAACAAAAAAGGGAAATACAAAGAAAGAAGAAATAAATACAAAATAACAAATTAAATGTAATTTAGTTATTAAAAAAAAAAATGAAGTTTTGGAAGTATTGTACCAATTTATATTATTTTTTTGTATTTTATTTGAAGATAGATCAGTATGTTGTCTCTTTCTCATTAGATGCTGAATAATTGGAAACCGTTTACCACACGAAAAACATAAAGCATATTTTTTCATTATAGTAGAGAAACGTTTCAAAAATTTTAGCCCTTTCAGAGCGCTGTACGTATAATAGAACTTAAGATATAGTTTTCCAAAAACAGAATTGTTTTCATTAACATTTTAAGTTTAATAATGTTTTATAGATATTAAAGAACAAATTTGGTCCCGTGTATGTCTGCTGTCAAATTTGTGTTCGGGATTAATCGATTGAACCGTTAATCCAACATTTCGAAATTTTCAGTGATTGTGTGGGATTCCCTTCCGTTTTCTACTTTCGCTCACGCAACGTATTTTCTTTAGCACTTTTTCGAAACCTCCTCGTCCGATTTGGCCCAAATTTGAAAGTTAGAGATAAGTTTGAAAATCGTTTAGTTTGATCTGATTCCATCCACTACTTTCCTAAAATTATTTTTCTTTAAACTTATGTTATAAACACAGATTTGAGACATAGTTGAACTCTTTGCTCTTAATAATACCCAAAATAAAATTTTTTAGGTACCAATATTTGCTTCCATATAAATAAAAATCAAGATTTTGTGATTTCTTTTCACAAATATCCTGAAAGCTGATATTACTAAGAAGATAATTATTATTAAGTATTATAAATAAGGTTTCTGAATAAATACCTAACTACTCTTTTTAAGTTCTTTTCTACAGTTTTATAGTTCTTTTTATAAAAATAATTGCAATTAAATTAAATATACTAGTATAAGTGAAAAATATTCATATAGGAGGGTATCCTAAGAACTAAGAATACTTTAAAACATAGTAACGGGTTTCTGATATACTGTATCTAATTTTTTAACTTTTATTTCTTATTCATCTAAAAAAAAATTTCAATGTTAAGGACATTATATAAGAAATAATATACGATACTATACTATCAATTATTAAAAATATTCTGCAAAAAGATTAGATAAGAAAATTATTGACGTCAACTTCAAGAAAGCCAAAATTTAAAATCTATTAAAATATTTATATTTTGTTAACGTTGAATACAAAACTACGATATTCAGACCATTATGATTTTGTTTGTCAATATTGTTCATAATCTGGTTTGTTCTATATTATATGTGCCTCCTATATTCCTTAGTTGTTTTGATGTTTTAAGCGGAAAACGCCCAACCACATCCTTGATGTTTTCCCATTCTCAATTATGAAATAAATATGCAATTATTAAAAGAATAATATATTTTTTTGTTTAATGAGTTTTTCATTTCGTATTGTATTGTATTGTATGAGAGTCCTCTCAATGTCTCACAAAAAATAACTTTTTTAAACTTTTTGTTTTGCAATATTATATTGTATTGTCGTCAATACCCAAGGCTAAATGTGTATATTACAATAAATGTATAATACAAAATTATAATTATTATATAGACATAAAATAAAACACAGGATTTAATAACAATTATAGAATAGTTAACTTATTTAATAAATCGGATATGACTAGTAATAATGATGTATGCTTGTCTAAGTTAGCTTTACATTTCCTAGATTTAAAAATTCTCTCATAGTAAAACATAAAAACAAAAACTATAATTCAAAGCAGAATAAAAAATGAACAGTATAGTATAATTACGAATTAAAATTTCATTGACTTTTGTACGGGTGAACGAACGGATTTTGATCGTCTAATGGTCGTCAGACGCGGGATTACCTTCCAATTACTGATAACAGAAAGGCTTAACCAGATAATATGCGTTTTTCTAAAACTATAAGTTGAAAATGCTATAAATACCATTTTTATTTTCTGTATCTCGGAAAATATGTACAGGAACCCTAATATATTATAAATTCTAAAAGTTAAATTAAATCAATACACGAACGAACGATCTTAAAATCGGTATTTTTATTTTCTCCTCAGAATATCTCTCTCAAGCTCTCTCTTCTTGGTATCTTTGGACTTTCATTGTCAAAATAAAAAATAAAAACCTTTTAGGGAGAGCTTATCATAACAATTTTCTTTACTACTTTCAGGATTCAGTCTTGATGAAACACTGCAAAGTTGGCAAAACGTTGGTTACTAAATAAATAGTTTTCCTGCTATAATTTTCTTTTTCTTGACAGTTTTTCTACAATCGAAAAATAGGAATATATCGCTATTGAAAATCCTGTGGATACTATTTTCATTTTCTGCTCCTTCCAAAACATATAGAGGAACCCTAATATGTAATACATCCTAGAAGTTAAAATAAATCGATACATCGTTAAAAACATCGATCGAGCGAGCGATCTTCAAGTCGGTGTTTTCATTTTCTCCTCTTAATATCTCTCTCTTAGTAGTACAAGAGCCCAAGAGGAGGAAAAAATCCGACCCCAATTTTTGATTACTTTAATGAAAACTATGTATAATTACTAGTCGAAATTCATGAGTCTGCCAAGTATAGGTAGGGGGAATAAGAAATGGCGCTGTTTCAAAGCGATAAAAAAAAAACTAATTTTTCATTCGGAGCTATATATCTTAAAATGTAGGAACAACACAAGAAAACCTAAGAGAACGTCATTTAAAGAAGAGAAAATTTTCTAAAATGTGAGCCCTAATAGAGTTATTTACGTTAAATAGTTTTCGAGATATATTATAGCTTTTTACAAAGCAACATTTCATAAAAATGTTGTATGGGACGTACTGAAAGATCAGTAGTTAGTGAATTTATTTTGAAAAATTTATATCTCAAAAACTATTTGACGTACAGATGTCTATTAGCACTCAAATTAAAGCTAGTATAATGAGCTATAAAGTAGTTTATGATGTTTATCTTCGTAGGAGTAGTAGTTTTCATGAAATTTTTTAAAATAAATTGATTTATAGTTGTTCAGACAAATTTTCATTTGCCTAATTTATATTAATATGTAAATATCATAAAAACTACGATAAGTGTCATAAACTACTTTATAGTTAAATTTTCTTTGTTTTGAGTGTTGGCAGACATATGTGCGTCTTATGGATCTAGAGATATATTTTTTAAAAAATCCAACATTTTATACGAACAACTAGAAATTGGCATTTCGTGAGTTTATTTTGTCAAATATCATAAAAAACTACTACTCCTACAAAGATAAACTTTATTAACTACTTAATAGTCCGTTCAACTAGCTTTAATTTGAGTGCTGATAGACATCTGAACGTCACATAGTTCCTGATATAGATATAGATATATAGATTTCTCAAAATAAATTAACTAACCACTAATCTTTCAGTAGATTTTTAAGAAATTTTGCTTTTTAAAAAGCTATATCTCGAGAACTATATGGCGTAAATAGCTCTTTTAGGACTAATATTTCAGCAAATTTACTCTTCTTTAAATAATGTTCTCTTAGATTTTCTTGTGTTATTTGGTAGTTTTTAAGATATAGATCTCCGAATGAAAAATTAATGTATTTTTAATGTTTTGAAACAGCCGCCATTTTTTATTCCCCTGCTTATACTTGGTAGACTCATCAATTTTGACTAGTAATTATACCTAGTTTTCATTAAAGTAATCAAAAATTGGGGTGAGATAACTGCCTTGTTTTCTTCCCGGCTCTTGTACTATAAGCTCTTGTGTATAAATTTGTAAAAACATATACGTGAGAACTTGTATTTAAAATTATTATTATTTTTAAAAAACAGTTTTGGGGAGATTTACTTACAATAAAATTTCACTACTTCCAGGATTCAGCCCAGATGAAGCACTACATAGTGGGTCGAAAAGTTGGTTATTAATAAACAGATTTTCTGGTATTTTTTACTTTCCTTGACCGCCACCCATACCATCTTCTTACAACCGAGAATCATAAAGACATTTCTATCTTAACCGACATCTTCATTTTTGAATTTCTACCAATACCTCCACAACTACATAGTTGGTTTACTAAATGACGATTTGTAGTATACAGCTAGTTTGTAAAACGCTCTTTATTTTGAAAATCCTTTTTCTCAACAACAGGATTTTGTTTTCCTTCTATATTAAAACTTTAACGATTACAAAATAGCGTAAGATTATTCTGGTATGTAAATAATGAAAATAATAATGATACTTCCTTCATTGTCATTCATCTTTAGGATTCTTTTGTATAATCCATAAGATTTATTAATAGTGTGTTACTTTAATGTTCATTAAGTTGAAATTATATAAAACAATACAATTGCGATTTAAATAAAAATTTCTCACGAGTAAACAAAATACTGAATGACATAGTCTTATTTCTTTCGTCCGTTTTTCTTGTTAATTGATCTTAAATATAATTGTATTCTCATATATAACTATAGTACTTATTCTATTTGTTATTATTAGTTTCCACTAATACAAATAGAGAGGAAGGTATGAGGTATGATCATTTATGAATATAATGAGGCTATTAATTTCAAATCCGGTTCAATCCATTTTTTAAAAAATTTCATTACCATAAAAAATGGTATCATACTTGACCAAAGTAGATGTATGATTTTGAATTAGATTTTGAAAAAGATATTCAACTTTTTCAAAACATTTTAGTTTAACCGAATTACAAGAACTTTCGCAAATAGGTTACCTTCCACAGTTAAGCTCTAAAAAAATATTTCATCAAGAACTTTTATCATAGGAACCTTTCATTAAAAAAGACATTTGTAAAAAGAAATTTTGTTAAATCGTTTTGTCTATATAAGTTCTCGTAAAAATGTTTTATGATAGCTCTGATAATAGAAGATCCATTAGAACATTTTAAATATAAATTTTCACTGACTAGTGCGAAAGAGCTTAAGAGAGATTTTCGGAAAAGAAAATGAAAATACCGATTTTAAGATTATTTGCACACTTACCTATTGTTTGTTTTCGTAATTTAAATACTATCGAAGATGTAGAAAATGAAAATGGTATTGATAGGATTTTCAATTTATCCACCTTCGGAAACATTTTAAAACACCTTAACATGTTTTAAAATGAACAAACTAGGAAAATAATTATAATACAAAATGTTAAAAATATTTTAATACAGCATTAGGCGTGCAGACACTCAGACAAAAAAACATATAAATAAATCTTTTAAAATTATTGTTGATATTAGATTTATTTATTGATAGATATTACAATCTGCCACACAGTTGTGGGCAATAGGTAATAGTGATGAATGATCTCATACATACTAAAATAAAAAATAAAATAAATAAATAAAAAATAAAATAATAAAAAAAAAATAAAAAAAACTCTCCTTTTAAAATTAAAACACTTATAATGAATGTTTTATCCTACGTTCTCAAAAAAACTTTTACTTTAAAAATTCTTACATAAAAGTCCTCGTAGGAAGAAGAACTTTACAAAACAAAAATTGTTTCGGGGCCCTGATAATCATACTGGTATGAAACGTTTTTGTTCAGCAGAAATTTTGAAGGTAATAAAATACATTAGCATGTTAAAAAATAAAAAAAAACATTTTGTGAATAAAAATCGATGGAGACAGTTTTGAAAGTAATCGCGCCTATTATACAGCAACAGGAAAAATAAAGTACAAATGTAAGTGGAGGAGATATATGCTTAAAAATCGAGCTATACTGACATAACGTAACGACCCATAGCACATCTGAAATAATATCGTGTTCAAATATTTACTATGTGTAAACATATAAATAAATAAAACTGAGGAACAGGTGACCTGTTATTAACATAGAAAGTTTTTTTTTTCTATCCTCTTATAGAAAATTATCAATCATATAAATAGAAAGAATTTGTAAAACACAGAAATACATGTAACAAGTATCTAATTGAATATAAGTGCCTTATTTAATGAATAATAACCGTACAACTGTCATGATAAAAAAAAATGTCTCAGTTCTCAATGTTTTTTAACTAAAACTGGAATTTCTCTCTTATACCTATTTTAGTAAACTATATAGTTATGTTATCTAAGTAATGTACCAAGGTGCATCAGTGGTATGTAAAATATGCTTCAATTACTGATGTAAAATATGCTTGAATCACCGATGTAAAATATCCTTGAATTACTGATGTAAAATATGCTTGAATTACTGATATAAAATAT
>NW_027107963.1:1213907-1246413 GCF_000696795.3 Halyomorpha halys | reverse complement strand
ATTATTTTTTCAAATTCTTGATGTGAAATTGTAGTTGTGAGCCCAAGTATTAACAATTACTTACCTCATGTAATTAAAATTATTTTTTACTAACACTAGTGGTAGTAAATTGTATGCATCTCATTTCATTTGGAATTTCGCCTGAGTTGATTACATAACAGTTTATATTTATGTCTAGACTTTTTCTCTACATATGGTCCCTAACTAAGCGTTACATAAATAGCAATAAAAGTATAGACAAATTTATATTTAGACCTTAATTTTTCATCATAAAAAAATATTTAACAATTTTTTTTACTTATTTATTATTGATATTTACAAATGTTTTTACATAAAAATACATCAAGTAAATTTGATGTGAGATCAAAATGGAGTGATACAGACATGTAAAGAAACTAATCATATTTCTACAGTGCAAGGTCTCGAAGTCATCTTCTTTTCAGGCGCCTCGGAGAATTGTCAGGAATAGAAGAAGAAGCAAGGTCAGAAACTATAGGATTTTGATGGCTAGGGAGTTTATAATGGAAGGATTGATATCTGGTTTGGGCTAGATCGGTTACGTATGGAACATGTGATATGGATGATTTTATTTGTGACAAAATAAGGAGCATTCAGGATTTTACAAAGACGTTGGATTGTAAGGATTGGATACGAGAGGAATTCAGAGGTTTAGTATAGCCCTAAAGCTCAATGTCCAGATATGCCTTATAATTGTCGTATAGATCAGTCTTTTGTAATTAATTGGAAGCTTAAACCGTTTGTCTAGTAAGTGCTGTAATAGTCGAAATTGACGAGCAGTTTCCTGTCTTTTCAGTATTTTTTTTTAGGATTCCAGGTTAGTCGTGTTTCCAAGTCCAAGGTAGCGGATCTGTTCTACAGGGCTAAGAACGACATTGTTAAAGAATACTCTTGGGCAGTCGATAGATTTACGACGAAGGGTAAAGGTGATTTCATGGGATTTGTTGTAGTAAAATTTAACAATGTAATTTTGGATGCAATTATACTTTAATAATTATAATTATTTAATACAGTACATGGATAAGGAAAATGCAGATAATCATGATACCTTGGATGTGTAATGATTTTATTCAAATGTTCTATCATTTAAAAAACCTTGAATCAAATTATTGAGTTATCTAATTTCATAAATATTACCACAAGATATTGCAATCAAATTTTGTTTGATGCCTTAAGTTAGTGTTGATAACATTTCAATGATTTTTAAAACTTAATCTTTTTCTCTGAATACGGTCCGTTACAGAACGTTGTTTAGACCTTGTCAATTATTTATTTATAAATACTTTTATTATTTATTTGTAGTATGATAATTTTCAAATATTTTTGAAAAAACAAAACCAAATTGTTACGACGGTAAGGTAAAGGATTGTTTATAAATTGTTTTGCTCATCCTGATATAACAGTCTGGTTATAATCAAATATTAACAAATTGTGTTTGCTTGGTTAGAGGAACATTAGGCATGCGAAAAAGGTTATTAATAGGAGCTGACAAAATAGCCATTACGTAATCTATATCTCAAGTTATGTTTGTCATAATAAAGTGGAATATACCAACCATTATATGGCACTTAAGAAGAGAAACAAAACATCTTCAACGTATAGCAAACGAAAGAGACGCTAGTAAAAATAGAAATTTTTCTGTATTTTTCTATTAAAATACAAATACTTTTCATTAAATAATTTAAATAATTTTTTTCCGTCCACTCTAAGAAAGAAAGGGAACTTTTGTATCCATGCAACCAATAAAAAATATTTATGTTCATAATTTTCATTCGCATATTACGTTTTGGACATCAACAGTAATGGTATTCGACCAACAGTGTAGTTTACGACAAACTTTTATTTACATTATATATCAAGGTACAGAGACTTTACTCATAGCATAACATGTACAACTACTATATATACATGTGTCTCCTAGAGTGTCCTCCGGCAGCATGACTTAATTAGGCTGATCTGGAGGATCGCCAACTAAAGTGATTTGGCTACGTCAGGATGGAAGATTACCGAGACACACTCAAGACAATGACGAACTATGTCCCTGATGGTACAAGATCTCGAGTCAGACCAAGCATGTCGTAACTGGATTAGGTCGTGGAAGAGGAGAGGTGAAAATCTCCGCCTTAAAGCTTATAAGACACTAGAAGGGTGTCGCGAAAGAAGAAGATTAGTTATATCCGTAAATATTTCAGTACAAATGTGTAATATGTAATAGTAAATCACATATTGGCTGTCTCAAGAAAATCTATTTAGAAAGGTTAATACACTTAGCTAATCTTTTCCAAACTCTCATTTAATTCTTCTTTTACTCTTGATTGCTGTAATAGATTCTTCAATTTAGATCATGTCCACCGAGCCGACAAATATTATCTAAGTGGTATTATTGACGATTTTAAAAGCCATTTATAAATTGTGTTATATGATAAGAATGATGATATAAAATAAAAAGGTGTTTCCGCTTGGTTGCGTTATAACTTCAAGTTGAATAGAAGCATAAGTAGTTACTTTCCTTAGTATCATTAACATTACAGAAAACAAAAAATTCTTTAATAATAATTTTTTTTTTTTTAATAATTAATTTATTGTTATTTACAACTGTATTCATATATATATATATACATTCATACATCAAATAAATTTTCTATGTGATATAATGACATGGTACAAACCAGTGGAGAATCTACCCATTGATAAAACATTTCTAGAGGAGAAGATCTTGAGGCCATCTTCTTTTCAGACGCCTAGGAGGATTATTAGGTAATGAAGGAGAAGCCAGGTTAGAAACGAATTGGTTTGGATGGTTGGGAAGTTTATCATGGAAGGATTGGTATCTGGTTCGGGCCAAATCGGCAACATACGGGACATTGAGATCCTGATGAATGATTTGATTTGTAACGATGTAACGAGCATTAAGGATTTTACGAAGCTTTTTGGACTGTAAGGATTGGATTCGGGAGCATTCGATGGTTTAGTGGAGCCCCATAGCTCAACTCCGTATGTTCAGATAGGCCTTATAACAGTCTGCAGATCATGTAGATCAGTTTTTTGTATTGGATTGGAAGTTTAGACCGTTTGTCTTGTAAATGTTGTAATAGTCGATAGGAATCGACGTGCAGTTTCCTGTCTTTTCAGTCTTGTATGAGGATTCCATGTCAGTCGTTTACAAAGATTCACTGTTCATCCAACAAATTGTTGCACATACAGCATGTTTGATCCCGCAACTAAAACGTACTGTATAAAAAATGTATCAATAGTATAGAACTTATTTTATTAAAAAAAAAAAAAGAGCCTCTTTGCAGCTAAAATAAAATCCTTAACATCTATAAGACAAACCTCGCCTGATCTTTACGTAGCAGAATGAATGAGGTGAAAACATGGGGTGGTTGAATATTACCCCACCCAACTGCTCACTGGACATGACTTATCAGGACCTACTACACACGGGTTAAAGCTAGAAAATATTACCCCATCCAATTGCTCACTGGACATAGTTTATCAGGACCTATTACTCACGGGTTAAAGCTAAAAAATATTACCCCATCCAACTGCTCACTAGACATGGTTTATCAGGACCTATTACACACGGATTAAAGCTAGAAAATATTACCCCATCCAACTGCTCACAGACATGGTTTATCAGGACCTATTACTCACGGGTTAAAGCTAGAAAATATCACCCCATCCAACTGGCCACTAGACATGGTTTATCAGGACCTATTACACACGGATTAAAGCTAGAAAATATTACCCCACCTAACTGCTCACTGTACATGGCTTATCAGGACCTACTACACACGGGTTAAAGCTATAAAATATTACCCCATCCAACTGCTCACTGGACATGGCTTATCAGGACCTACTACACACGGGTTAAAGCTAGAAAATATTACCCCACCCAACTACTCACTGGACATGGCTTATCAGGACCTACTACACACGGGTTAAAGCTAGAAAATATTACCCCATCCAACTGCTCACTGGACATGGCTTATCAGGACCTACTACACACGGGTTAAAGCTAGAAAATATTACCCCACCCAACTGCTCACTGTACATGGCTTATCAGGACCTACTACACACGGGTTAAAGCTAGAAAATATTACCCCATCCAACTGCTCACTGGACATGGCTTATCAGGACCTACTACACACGGGTTAAAGCTAGAAAATATTACCCCATCTAACTGCTCACTTTACATGGCTTATCAGGACCTACTTCACACGGGTTAAAGCTAGAAAATATTACCCGATCCAACTGCTCACTGGACATGGTTTAGCAAGACCTATTAACACGGATTAAAGCTAGAAAATCAATCGTCGTCTCCTAATATACCTTCCTAGAATAGAGGAACATGCGTTCTTTTTATTGCTCATGTTTTTCACATTCTCAAGAAGTAGAGGGACTTATACTTGGTAATTGAAAATAACAAACATTATAGCCTAAAAAAATCTCACCTCCTTTTAAAAAAGTATTAGTAATTTAAGTAATTTAATTCAGGGAATGAATCATAAAATGTACACATTACAGGAAATATAATTTCCTTTATAAATTGATATCCAAGAGACTTAGCGCAAAGAAATTATTGGAAGTAATACTTGCACGATAGTATTTTTTCGTTTTATAAAAAAAACATTGTAAAATAACTGAGTAACTAAAAACATAAAAATCAAATTTAATAACCTTAAGCTATTGAAATAAGTACGTAATCGATGAAGCATATACACAATTCAAGCTCTTAAGTTTTTGTCTATAAAAATAACAATAGAGAAGAGAAAAAACTTTAAAGTTGATTGGCGTTATTAATGTGTTCTTTTGATTTTGACATGACATAACAATAGGTTTGGCAATAATAGAGGAACACAAAGATTTATTAACATTTCAAGGTTATTTTAGGGCTGTTAAAATCGATTAAACCATTGCACTAGGACATTCATTCGAAAGGTATGAAGTTGGGGGACCGCTTACCTGCATTACCTTTATCAAGTACTTCCCCTTTTTATGTTTACAACCGACTTTTACACGTTAAATAAATTTCGCATAATAAATGAATTATTTATATTTAACTTTTTAAATTTAAATAAGATATTTTTTGTCTTAAAATAGAAAAGAACTTATTTTCCAACAGACTTACGAAACAAAAACCGTCCATAACTGAAATTCGTAAGTACGTTCCAAAAATCGCTTTACCAAAGGAGTTTGATCGACCAACCATTACTTAAAGGACTAAAGATATCAAATAAAAGGTCCGACGAGTTTTATTTATTTGAAACTAATTTTTTTTTTTAGATCTTAAGATTTCCAATAGTAGTAAGATTAGATTTGACCAACATCCTGAAGAATTAGGAATATTTGCGTGAACGCCGGACAAAAATAATAAATCTAGTCCAAATATTGATAATTTTTAATTTTTATAATTAATTTTATTTAGCAGTTTTCAAGCTTGCTTTTTTCTAGAAAAAGAAATTGTCGAAGCGTCTTTTAATTTTTGTATACGTTTCATAGTATCAGCAATCTTTTTTTTTCTACATAAAAAATAAATTGATTGGTATACAATAACCTTTAAATGCATATAGAGCAAACACAGAAAACGATAATATAGAAACTTAATAAAATTATATAAAATATTGTTTCGATTCCTAATGTCCCCTGGCAAGAGCCCTTAGACAAGAGTTTAATATTTTTATATTATGACTTAATAAAGTTGATTGAAATCGGTGATCCTACGGCCGTAGGTAGCCTCGCGTTCTTGGTAAATCTTTCAATTAGTCAAAACTGTAGATTCCATATCTATCATTTGAATATCTGTACTAAAAGTACAAGTTCTAAATAGCCAGTTCCTCTATCAAGTTATGAGTGTAGGGACTCAATCGATCTCAATACCAGTGACGCAGCTGGGAGGGACGCTGGGATCTCCTGGAGTCTGCTTTGCCTCCCACACGGTGGTGGCTAGACTTGGCTCGGAGTTTCCCTGAAGAATGTAAAGTATGGGTGCGAATGTTTATTTATTTTATTGTTACTTAAATTTAATTTTCTTTGTCCTGTATATAAATTGTCTATTCATTATTATTTCATCGCTTCTATTTTATTATATTTTTGATATATTCGGTCGAGCCATAAGTAAGTTCCGTTTTTTCATCAGACATTTATTTTACTCTCATTAAATAACAAAATAATATTAATTTATTATGTATTCACCATTATTATCTATATCCTGATCCCATCTTCCTAGCAGTTTATTAATTTCTTCCAAGTAAAATGTGGTTGATTTGGATTGGAAGTGACTTGCTCTGAATTGAAGGTTTTCCCATTCAAAACCTTTTTTAAGAAACAGACATGGTAAGACAGACCATGCAACCCCAAGAATTTTTTTTTAGTCACACTGGCTGTATGTGGTCTTGGACGAAGAATGGCGTTTTTACGATTGACGAGTGCAAGACGCTTTACATGGAGTTTCTCTTGCACTCTTTGCAACTGCTCAACGTATCTATCCGTAGTAATCGTTTAATTTGACTTAAACAACTTGTGGTTAATTCTTTCTTGACAATTCCACCATTCTCACCATAAAATATTTTTGCCATGGATGATTGCCTTCCGATCTGGTAGGGATGGTAAATCCTAATCAAGTCACTGTCTTTTGCCTACGATATTGCCATAGGTAACCCATTTAATATCGCCTGTTACAATTCTGCTTAAAAAGGCTCAATTTTTATTTTTGAGTGCAGGCTTATGGCAATTGACATGCGATCTTCTTTATTCCGTTCACTAAGACTGTAAGGTACCCATACCCAACTTGCTGACTTTCCCTACTTTCTCCCGGTAGTGGTTAACAGTGATCTATTCAACCTTCCTGCTATACCTTTTGTTGATTGACGTAAAGTTTGCTCCAATGTTGCCTTTAAAAAATTGTCTTCAAAGCCGGAAGGACCCGCCCTCGGTTCGTCTTTTAAGGACGTATCTCAAGAACAGAATTTTATAAACCAATTTCTAACTGCCCAATCAATTATTAGCCATTCGCCATATACACTGCATATTTTTTCAGCTTTCCTAAGCACTACTGACTTTTTCTAAATTCCTAAAGTATTATATGAAGAATACGTGCTTTTTGACCCTCCATTTCAGAGATTTAAAAAAGCAATTTAACGTAACCTGTATGACACAAAACAGTTGACAAAAACTTTTTTTTAAAGACTAATTGAACCCTCGTTTAAATTTTATTTTATTTTAATTCAGTGAATGCTATTTTTATCATTTACATTTTTTGTCCTTTTTCACTTTTTTCTGTTGTTCTTCCATTTCTATATATTGCATGAATGAATCTTTGAACACTAATACTTAATACCCTCAGTTTGTATTAATTCTTTTCGATAATATAAATTAAAAACAGTACAAGTTAGTCTTCATTAAGTTCTTTTAACAGTTGAGCATTAAACCCTTCAGTTTCAGTATGAACCCGTATTGTTGATATTTATATAGAGACCACATTAGTTAAAAAGAATTCCTGACCTTTTCTACTTCCGCGTCGAACCATATGATGCCCCAAAAAACAAGGTGAACAACTTTTTTCTAATGAACTAAACTTTTCCATCCCAGTTCGATGCCTCATTTTTAGATTAAGCAGAACACCGTGAGGAAAATATAAATATATTTCTAAACTTTTGAATATATCTAAGTGGTGAACATCAAGGTAGGAGATTTAGGCTAAATACTTAATGCTTCAATAAGGATGTTTACCAAGTAAGGTAAAAGGAAGTGTGATAAACGTCTTAAATCATCCTTGGCTTTACAAATGCCTTATAAGTCGTTTTTATTACTTGATTATTAATTTAATTAATTATTAGTAGATAACTTAATTTTAAATTACTTACTACTACTACTGTAAATTTAAAGTACTTCATATATTTTTTTTTTTTCAGGAATAACTTGTTATTTATACTTAAATTAAATTTCCTCCTAAACTTAAAAAGATTATATTGCAAATTATTTATTACAACTATATGTATTAAAGTTTAATAGACATTAGCACATAATGGTGAATAGTTCGTTCTTTGACGCATATTGAAAAAACCTACATCTATTTACAGACCTACACACCTACTGAAGAAAAACTTGATTTATTTGCATATTACGTCGTAGGAGTTTTAATTACCTCCAACTCTTCCATTTTCTTCCTCTCAAACTACTCAATAGTAAAACATAATGAAAAATATGGTAAAAGTATAACACATTACATGTATGATGAGTATTACAGTTTTCATGGGTAATAATTATCAATATATATTATAGCTTGTTATGTTTTAAAATCAAAATCAAGTCCAAAATCCAGCTTTACTTATAATCACTGGCGGTTTGAAATCGACTCCCATCACAGCTATGGAAAGCAGGTCTTGAACCACTGCAGAATAGGAGGGAGAAATCTGCTCTGTGTCTTTATGAAATGCTTATGCGACGAGAGGATCACTGGTTGGATTATCGTAAAGCAAACGACTGAGGTCCCATCGCACTTTTCTTTCAAAAGCTGTGGAAATTATTCACCAGATAGACCTACCAACAGAGGAAAGGCAGAATATAAGCATTTCCTACATGCCAAAGCACGATTCCGCTGAAGTCTACGGGCGACTCAAACTGGCATGTGGTCGGATCGAGAAAGATTGACCTGAACCCGAGCTTAGAGCTGCTACACTCAAAACAATTTATGAGCTATACCCCATAGAGCAATGGCTACACATTTATACCGATGGGTCTGCGTCCGGTATTTACAAGGGAGCTGGAGCAGGTGTATACTCGATCAACTTTCAAATGTCATTTCCCGTTGGAGCTGGATATGATAATTATGACACAGAAATGCAGGCTATCTGCTTCGCGATGGAAGCCACTATTGAATGCAATGACAACACTGTAATCTTCAGAGACTCCCACACAGTTCTGGACACAAAGTTCAAGCGGAAGGAAAGAAGTGGAAGAGTCTACTGGCTAAGGATAACGAATCCCTGACAATCTTAGCAGAGCTGAGAGCAAACGAAGACGCTTGTTTTCGCCTAGTAACAGGACATGATCTGTTCCAAAAACACCTCCATCGAATTGACATCGTAGATTCACCGAAATGTCCTATATGCAACATGGGAGACATGGATGGAGACCATCTTTTAACGTGTATTGGTCTAGAGGATATTTAGCAGGATACGGACCAACTAACAGGAAAAGTAAAATTGTATTGGACTGCGAGAGGGAAAATGGCGTAATAGCCCATTTCCTGTGACGTGGGAAAAAAAAATTGTATTTATATTATTTTTAACATTTAATATTCTTGGTCCTATCCTTTATACAGTTTTTACAGCTAACATCCCAACCCATCCTAACACTATTCTCACCACGTATGCCGATGACACATGCCTACTGTCAGTGAATAATGATCCTTCCATTGTATCCCAACCCCTCCAATCCCACATCACCACCCTCTTAGAATGGTGCCAAAACTGGAGGATTAAAATAAATTCCAATAAATCCCACTAAATCACATTTACCCTTCGTCGTAAACCTTCGTCTTGTCCTACAGTATCTTTTAATAATACCCCACTTATTCCTGTTGAACAGATCAGTTACTTAGGACTACATTTGGACAAAGGACTGACATGGAATCCTCATACAAGACTGAAAAGACAGGAAACTGCTCGTCGATTCCGACTATTACAACATTTACTAGACCAACGGTCTAAACTTCCAATCCATTAGAAAAGACTGATCTACATGACTATTATAAGGCCTATTTGGACATACGGAGTTGAGCTATGGAGCTCCATTAAACCATCTAATTCCTATCGAATTCAATCCTTACAGTCCAAAATCCTTCGTAAAATCCTTAATGCTCCTTACTTTGTCACAAATCAAATCATCCATCAGGACCTCAATGTCCCCTATGTTGCCGATTTGGCCAGAACCTGATACCAATCCTTCCATAATAAACTTCCCAACCACCCAAACCAACTCGTTTCTAACCTGGCTTCTCCTTCACTACCTAACAATCCTCCTAGGCGTCTGAAAAGAAGATGGCCTCGAGATCTTCTCCTTTAGAAATGTTTTTGCACTTCTATCAATGGGTAGATTCTCCACATGTTTTTATCAAGTCATAATATCGCTTACAGCAAATTTACTTGATGTGTATATATGTATACAGTTGTAAATATCAATGAATAAGTTATAAAAAATTAATATTTAACGTAAATTAATATGTAATTTTTTTTTTATGCAAGGTATGTTCATGTTAATGAATATTATTTAATTATAGGAAAATTCAATTTGTACTATTCTAATTACACAACATTCTAAGTAAGCTGAAAACACAAGAAACTAGGAGTACATGGTGGTGTCTCATTTCTCGATTACTGGTATTTATTTTGGAGGAAAGTTGTTGATCAGCTAATGGAGGTGAACAACTGGCGCCAATTTTGAAACTATATGGTGACGTCAAAGTATTAAAATTTAAAAACGAAGGTTGATCCGTCAATAACTGGTGCACTTACCATCTGATACTTTAGAGTATTCAGCAGGTTAGCCAAAGTTCTATAAATATCTCTAATACACAATCCCCCACCGAAGTTCCTAAGGAATATACACTTTCATATTAAAGTGTAAAATTATTATGTAATGACAATAATATAAAATAACATCTGTCAGCTTTGATAGATTCTTCAATATTTATAAAAAACAAGTAGATAAAAAAAAATATTTTCCCCGACAAGAAAAATTGTATGTTTATTCTAAATCAATTCCTGAAGGGAATAAGTCGGCTTGAGGGACAATGAACTTAACAAAAATCGATGGTAAAGAAAACTTAGGATTAGCAAATTCGTACAATTCCAGAGTAAATAATTTACTTTTAAAGACCACTACGAAAGTACTTTATTGCATATTTGTTTAAATTCCTAAAAATCGTATTACAAGATATATCTATTCACAAGTATATAATATTTTTTTATAAAGTAAGAACAGAAAAATCTTTCATTTCCTGTGATGTCTATCGTCTCATTTCCTGAAACACCTAAAAGAGCCAATCTATTGTAACACTAACACGAAACATAACAGAACTACTACCCGACCTTTTCCTGCATATTTGATATCTGGTTTAGATAATCTTTTTTATTGTTTTTTTCTGTCTTTTTAAATACCGCTTGAAATTTACAGTTTACTAAAGGATGTGTGAAAAGCTTCGAGATAAGAGCAATTATGCTTTTAGATCAGTTATCTAGAATTCACTTGTTTGTTTAACCACTTGGCCATCTGTTGAAATCGATTTGATTGCCTGTAAATTATGTTTGTCCTCGTACATAAAATATTTCGCTCGTCTTTGAAGTCATATTATTTTATTGATCGGAAATTAATAAGTACTCGAAATATGCATTAGTTTTCCATCAGATCTCTTAAATATTAAAATAATCCATTAATTACTCTTGTAGTGTATTGCCTGTGATGATAAAAAAAAAAAAAAGAAATACACAATAATCAAAAAGATTGATCGATTTTCCCGTGGAAAATGAGTAAATCTCGAAAAGCTTTCGATTTTTTATTAAAAAATTTTTTTAATTAAATTTAATTTTGGCAAATATTACGAAAAATACTACTCCTGAAAAGATAAACGTCATAGACTAGTTTATAGCACATTAAATTTACTATAATTTGAGTGCTAACAGACTCATGGATCCTGAGATGATTTTCCACTATAAATACACTAACTGCTGATTTTTCAGTATATATTTCATGAAGCGTTGTTTTTTAAAAACTGTATTTCGGGAACTATTGAACGTAAATAGCTCTACTAGGGCTCATATTTTACCAAATTGACTCTACTTTAAACAATGTTCTATTAGGTTCCCTACTGTTGTGCGTAGTTTCAAAGATAAGTTGCTCCGAATGCAAAAAAAATTTTTTTAATATATTAAAACAGCCGCTATTTTATGTTCCCTCTAACAATAAGACTCCTCAATTTAGACAACATAGTTTTCGTTAAAGCAATAAATAATTGTGGTGAAATAACTGACTTCCATCGAGCTCTTGTACTAATAGTTTTTACTATAAAAATGAAAGAAGAGTTTTAATAATTATGTTTTATGATTATAATACTATAATGTTTTTTGTTCCTGTCTTGTAATATTGATTTTGATTATAAGCCCAAGAAATTCAGACCGAAAACGGGATCGATATGAAACTTATTAATTATTAACTGAATGTTAAAGGATTAACTCCTAAACATGTGTAGTAAAGTTCTGAAAGGTTCTTTTTCCATGTCTACTTCCATCCTAAAAATATAGATAAAAGCTCGCCACAGAACACTTATCTTCTGCACTGTTTTTCTCCTTATCTCTTTCAAAAGTGCTATTTTTCAATCTGGAAAAAAACTCGGAAAGGATAATTGTTTTCATGCAAACCTAAATTAATGAGTAAACAGTAAATTATTTTATTTAATTTAAAAAAACGAAATATTTCAGTCCCTTTAATCTTTTTATCCCATAACTTATGAGGGTTATATCTAAATATCAGAATAAAAAAACAGAAGCCATAATTTTTAGAAAACGACGACCTGTACTTCCCTCGAACATAGTTTTAAATGTTAGTCTCCCTTGCGATTTGTAAAATAGTCAGGAGTCACGTCAGACAGTAAACCATCATTAAACCACTCATATTAATTTCAAATTAGAAAATGCAAGCAAAATAATGTGCTATATGTTTCCATATTTAAAAAAAAAAGATTATCTCAGAAATGATTTGATATAAAGCAGTACTAAGACCTATCATACATAAAATATGTCTATCCCATATGGAGCTTAACTAATTCAACAAATTAAATTAACTAAAATTATTCCAAAACAAATGCCTCAGAGTTGTTAAAAAATATTCTTATTACACAATAATTGAGATGCATTCAGAACTAAATTTAGACAGCTTGCATGCATGCATATTCAAATTGGCTCATAGCTTCTTTCAATCTTGCTCAACCCACAACCGAAATATCAATCATATATTCCTGTGAAAATTATCAACAATCTATCTGTATTTAACTTCATTTTAAAATTCATCTGAGTTTGTTTTCTTCTTTCAGCTTATTTTTCAAAAAGTGCAAAATATAGCCGATGTTTAATAAGTAGTAAAGAAAACTTAATTGAATAAAGGTGTAACCCCAAACAATATAGTAATTATTGTACATATTATCTTTATAAAATAAAAAAAATTATAAATATATATAAAACATATGACTCCAGAACCCTTTGAAAAATCGAACAAAACTTATCAAATTTTTATTTGCTCTGAAAATCGTTGGGATTTTTGATTCTCACAATTCTTGGTAGTGAGTTCAATTTATCTTTTTCGTTAATCTTGGAATACACGATACTTGATAGATGAATATAATTGTCTCATAGATTGTTACCTATGAAGTTTATGTTTTAAATAACCTTGATTAAGATAATTTTCTATGCTACACATTCTAAAAAGGCCTAGGACCTCCATGGTCTGTCGCGCCAATAAACAAACATCATGAATATTCATCCGATAATGAATTGTCTACCTAATATGGCCTACAGTGACCAATGCCGATGAGTTAACTCGAGAATAAATAAAATACAAAAAAATAAAACCAACATAATTTAGCTTTGTAAGACCAACGATGAACTGAACAATACTTCAAGTGACTTCATTTATTTACTGATAACAAGTGTGTGGATAAAAAAGTATCTAAAAGGCTCTTACAAAAAAGATGTTCTAAAAAATCTATTAGCTGTCGGCAGGATATTGATTTAAATTCAAATCTATTTCAGGACCAGCATAAAAAACAAAAAAATGTCAATGAAAGAAATATTTGATATAAGGAGATGACTTTTAAGGACGATAGAAATGATGACCATTATGTAGACCTTTATGAGGGCTACAAAATAAGTAAGAACTGAAAATATAAATATAAAAGATAACGGCAAGATATAATCAAATATGCATATATAATCGGCAATAGATTTCCACGGTATATGCTGCCTACAGAAGGAAAGAATTTTTTTTTTTTTTATGTTTATTGAAATTTACAACTGTATATTATATAATACATTGAGCAAATTTGATCTTAGTTAAAATGTAGTGTTAAAGGCATGTAGAGCAACTGCCCATTGGTAGCACTCTAAAGACATTTTACATTAGCTGGTCTCGTGGCCATCTTCTTTTCAGGCGCCTAGGAGGATTGTCAGGAATGGAAGAGGATGCAAGGTTAGAAACTAGGGGGTTTGAGTGGTTAGGGAGTTTGTAATGGAAGGAGTGATATCTGGTTTGGGAGAAAATAAATTAATTTAAATCATACAATCGTACTGCAAATATAAAAAAATGTACCTAAAGTTAAATACAATTAGCTTGTATCACTGCAAACATGAAGGGTACAGTATCTAACTATATGACTAATTAAAAAATATATTATTATGATTTTAAAAATACCTATGATGAAATAAAATAAAAAACATAATAGAATACAAGTGACTCACCATAGTAGAATTGATATATTTAATATTAAGTAAAAAAAAAGAGAAAAGTTCGGTACATTTTTTTTTTCAAGTATCGTTTTGATCACTTCCTTATCAAACTCCAAATCTTTAACCAAGATTGATAACTTAACACATAATACATTTTAGTCAATTTTGGAGCTCATCATTCAACACTTTTTATTAACTAAAACATATTTGTAATAGCTTCTACACTCTTTTACCTTAGCTAAAAACCCAAGCGCTATATTGAAAACAATAATTTATGTTGTTAAGAGTCAAAAAGATTCAAGGAAGACATCTTTGGACAGAGTCTGAATTTGCGAAGTTCATTGGCATGTCCTTGGCATGAAGAAGATTGACGTAATGTTCCTTATTCCAAAATACTCGAGGTAGATATCTTTGGAAAGAGACTGAATTTGCGAAGTTCATTGGCATGTCCTTGCCATGAAGAAGATTGACGTAATGTTCCTTATTCCAAAATACTCGAGGTAGATATCTTTGGACAGAGTCTGAATTTGCGAAGTTCATTGGTATGTCCTTGGCTTGAGAAAGCTTGACGTGGTGTTTTCCAAAGTACCCAAGGATGATGAGCTTAAGTGTTTAACGAACAACAAACTTATATGGTTTTTCACACGAAAGAGACATACATACACGAACACCGACGACATAATGAAAAAGGAATGCAAATGTATTTTCCTCCTTGAGACAATATCTATTAATAATTCTAGACACTTAATACTCGCCAATCGCTCTAAAGGCATACCACCAATTAAAATTTCCGATGGGTATGCTTATTCGGATAAAAAAATCAGAATTCCTTGCGCGATGCCTTAGTTTGGTATGTTCTATTCCCGCCGGCCTAGGCTCGAAAAACCAACAACGTAAAATACATAATGATTGGAGAAGTTTGTCAGGAGGTGCGGTCAGCAAAGAACAACATAAATAAACAAACCATATTTATTTATTTTATGCCGACGCTTCGACCTGAGTTTCAGGTCTTCATCGGGGCTATAGAACAAAAGAGATAACAACATTTAGAGAAACATAAAATTGAAAAGTAATAGTATAAGAACAAATTTGGAATTATACAAAAAATTGAATTGGATTGAATGAACAACATATATATGGTTTTGTTTATTTATGTTGTTCTTTGCTGACCTCACCCCCCCCCCCGACAAACTTCTCCATTCATTAATCTACGGTCAACTATCTACACCTCATTAAAGTACATAATCTTGTAAAACTTACATTTACATTCATATCACCAAAATAAACAGATAAAATAATTAAATCATTTCAAACCATAAAATCTCCCTGCTTGAGTCCAGCTCCTAACACTTCATGGGATCTATACTAGAACCTTCTTCAAGAGGAGAGGAATTGCCAACATTAAAATATTAAAATTATTCTAAAATTACCATAAAGGTTAAAAATATAGGCAATCAAAAAATTGATATGCTACAGCATGTAGAGAAACTACCCAGTAGTAGAACTCTAAAAACATTTTACAATATAAGGTCATCTTCTTTTCAGGCGCCTCGGAGGATTGCCAGGAATGGAAGAGGAAGCAAGGTTAGATACTAGTGGGTTTGGGTGGTTAGGGAGTTTATAATGGAAGGAATGATATCGGGTTCCGGTTAGATCGGTTACATTTAGGTCTTTATGTATGGTTTTCTAAAAATTCTAAAATAAAAAACATTACTATATACCAATTTCCATAAATCTTTCGAATTTAAAATTAGAATTAATAGAATGTTTCATTGATTTGATGAATACTAAGCCGATTAATGTGAAATTTATGTAATTATTTATTTAAAATACCTATTATTTTATTAAAAAAAAATTATTAAGGTCTTTAAAATCCGATTTAAAAATTTACAGAACTCTAGAAGTTTTCTGAAATATATAGCGCCTCAAGGTATTTTAATTTTTGTTCTTAACCTTCTTTGTGTAATATTAGTGCGTTCTCAAAATCACATTTATGCTTAAGTTGGATATAATGGGCAGTTTTTGCTTCTTTTAGTCCTTATTTTTTTATTTTAGTTCGTGAACCTGTCGATATGTGTTTTAACTTATTGATTCCCTTACCTTATTTAATAATTAATTTTTTTTAAACTTATTTATTCATTCAAGAATTTTTTTTAACTAACTTATATTTTTTTCTTTTTTTAAATCTATATATTAGTTTAGTTTTTTAAAAAATGTATTAACTTATTTGTTTTTCTGTAAACTGATCTACTTCTGTGAATACTATTTCTTTGGTTTGATTTTACATTACCGTCTAATGAAAAATTTGTTTAACGGATAGAACTGGATAGCAGTTCACTGGAGAGGATCTAAGAGAGTGAATTAAGGAAAGTAAATTTATCAATTAAATAAAATAAAAAAAAATAGCGAAATGGAAAAAACAAGCAAAATTAAAATATTTGTATTTAGTATGTAGCCTCGTATTGATTGTAAAAGGAAACTAGGAAAAAAAATTATTTATTTTTTATTTCATGTAAATATATGTATTTTATTGTAATATTGGACAATAGCATTGGTATGCTCTGTAATGTAGCAATCTAATGTAATTGGGCAGCATGGCTAAAGAAAGCATTTCTCCCAGTGCAGCAATTTTGATTTTGGTATACCCTATTTTTAAGCTTTTGAGTTTTCATAACAATATAGAAATTAGGACAATGCAGGCTATTAATTTTATAGATTACATTTGAACTAACGGTTGTCTCTATTTCATCTTTAAGTGGAGTGAAAATTCAGTTCAATTTATTGCAATCTTTATTTTATCTGTGTCCTATTCATCATCTGTCATATAATAATCTGAATATAAGGAATTCAGAGAGATGTATTATATAAGCAAGAGGTTTTTTTGGGGTAAATAACGGGTAATTAGACAATTGTAGAGTTATTAGAAAATATTCAGCTTAAGAACTTACTAACGAGCGAACCTTTGATTTCTTCCCCTTTTTAATTTCCCTAATTTGCAACTTTTCTGCAGCATTAAGATTTTTAAAAAAATGACTTCTACGCACTTTAATAAATATAATATTATAAATAATTTAAAAAATCGAAAATATTACAATACGCTGGTTTAATATCATTGTATAAAATATTGCTAATTAATTTCGCAATCAAGCGTGATAATAACTTGGTGTCTTTTTAATGCATTTTACAATGTGTTAAATGAAAACGTTAGCATGAGATTCTGCCTGTTGATCTAAAGGAGGAAAAGAGCACGCATATTATAATTCCTGTTGTTGTTCAATGTTGCTGCAATTATCCAAATCGTTTAATTGCCCTTGGCAAGAACTATTCCAAACTGAAAACGAACACATTTTCTCACGATTTTTTTATGTTTAATATCTTTCAACTTAATATATTCATAATATTTTAAACTAATTTATTCAAACTCTATTATCATTACCATTACTATTAATCTTGGCACTATTTCCCTGACTTATAAAATTCAGCCAGATAATGTTTTACTTTTGAAGTCATTTAATATTTCTAATAGTTGTCCCCATCATAAAACATAATGCATTAGTGGTTGTACTTTACAGTTTGTGTACTTGTATTTATGGACTAATACTATTGGATTTTATTACGAAACAGGCCCCTGTAGCCTCACCTTGTCAGGAGCACTGCATCCTGTCCATAATTTAAAAAAAAATTCTATACGCTTTGCAGGACCAATATTTTATTTTTAAAACTTAGATTTGAAGTAAATAAAAATAAATATTAGAAAATAGGACGCCTGTCATACAATAAAGTCAAAACATTGACTTCCATTGTTTACCGACTCAAAAATTCAATAGGAAAAATAAAAACGAAATATATAATACTTGTGTTTTCTCTCATGTTTCTGTTTCTCCGAAATTTGTATTAGCTCTTTTTCTTAATTTGTGAAAAACGATTTTCATCGTTTTTCTGTCTAAAATACATTTTATTAAATTTTACTATGGAATGAGATTATGCGCTTTCAGCTATATATTTTATCTTATCATAAGATCAAATCTTATTTTAAATATCATAAGATATTTTATCTTTTAATTATTTATCTATACTCCTAACAATGAGAGATGCTTGATTATACTATATAAACAAAATTAAAAGTACTGTAGAAGGTTTTTCTTGAAAATTTGGCATTTAAGCCCTGTCATACTCGTCCAATGATCATGAAATGATATATCCATTTAATTTATGCAAAAACAGAAATTACACAAAATACAATATAAATATTTAAAGAAGATTGGAAAAAATACACACTCGTGTGGAGTAGCTAGTCTCCCATCGGGCGCCTCCCCAGGTGGCGGATAGGGGGATTCTCGCCAGATATGGCAGGAACCGGGAAAATAAAATACCCAAACTAGACCAAAACTAGATTCAAATCCAGGCGCGGCAGTTCTAGAATAAGCCGCGTACTGGTCAGCGTCTGTTCCCCAGGTTAGAGGCAGCTGTTCAAAACCTAGCAGGAGATATACAATGCGAAAATACTCTGAAGTTACAAATGATGGTAGATAATGTTAAATGTGCTACGGTGCAGAGGCACGGAACCTTACTACCTGCGTCGATAGGGAATGCGAAAGCGGATTACTCCAATTGGACCGGAAGAAAGAGCAATCTCCTGCTACACTAAAAAGCTCATTGGAGGGTGTGCTTGGCGAAGGGGCAGAAGTGTGGACTTGGACGGAGGATTCCCTTTTGAGCTGCGAGATTTGGATGACCTTACCACCAAAAAGGAGATTGTGGAGGCCTTAAACCTCTCCTGGGTGAAGAGACAGACAAATGCTGGGAGTATGGAAACATATCTCGGAATTGTGTTGGAAAGGATAGGACCTCCCTTGTCGAAACTGTGGTAAAGCAGGTGATAAAGCTAGTGATTGTGACCAGAAACCTCAATACGCATTATGTCGGGGAATGGAGATGCTGACCACCCCAGCGGACGTAGTAAGTGTCCTTTCTGTTCAGCATTGAAAACAATGACGCAAATCCAACAACATCGTAGATGAGGATACTCTAGTTGAATTTGAACCATTGTGAAACTGCTCAGGATCTTCTTTACCAAACGGTACGGGAACAGCACGTTGACGTCGTGATTCTCTGCGAACAATACAGAAATCTGGATGGCAACTTCCGGGTATCCGATGTTAGTGGTAAAGCTGCTATTTGGGCCTGTAATTCCCAAGCTATTTTTTTTTTTTTTTTTTTTTTTTTTGTAGGCGTATGTAGTGTGATCAATACATTCCTGGTGATCACTGTTTGTATAAAATCTACAAACCTCCCAAGTAGCGATCCGATGCATGCGTTCACTGACAAACGTCAAATCAATGATTGATGATCTTCCTGCTCTCGTGAACGTCGAGTTTGTTCCAGTGTTCATAAGGATCATATCACTTAGTTGTGCGAAAGCTTCCGGGAGAACTTTACCAGGTCATTTTGTTATTCTACTTCCCCATTCCGTTGCCGATGCGTTGAAATATATGATAGCTGAATTATGGCAACTAGCCTCTAAGACAATGCGATCCAGCAAATACGCAAAGTTTTCGATTGTGATACTGGAATAGGCATAACAGCTAAAGATGTATACGTCGTTGATCTTCGCCCATACAAAGCCGGATTACTAATGGCTGAAACACGAAAACTTTTGATAACGCTTTATTCACTTTAATGCGAGAGAATGATTGTGAATTGAAAGGATCAGCCGCGGAAAAGGTGCGTATACTGGCCTCTTTTATATCTGGGGCTTGTGATGGAGCTATGACCCATTCAAAGCCTGGCAAACAGCATTCCTCAGTGATTGGACGGATACTATTGACGATCTTGGTGTTGCAACCAAGCAAGAAGAAATTAACAGCAATCGAGACGTCTGCCGGAGTTTTCCGTGGTTCAAGTAGAGTTCAAGAGAGCTAGAAGGAACCACCGACAAGCCCTTAAAGAAAGCAAACGGCGGTGTTGTAGAGAACTCTGTGATGAGGTGGATACAGACCCATGGGTTAGACCTTACAATATAGTACTCAAGAAACTGTGTAAAGGCACGATGCACCTCCCCACGAGATCAAATGTTGTAGACAGTATTGTCAGAACACTATTCCCTGAACAGGCGAATAGTATTAAAGGTATTGACAATACATATATAACGAATTTTCCACAAATTACACAGGAAGAGATACAGGACATCGCCTCGGACCTACAATATGGCAAGATACCAGTATCTACTAATTTTGCACTTTCGCAATACTGTCCCTTTCCATGTTTCTATGGTTTGAAGGTAAGTGAAAGTATGCCTATTCTAATAACTCTCATGGCAAAACGATTATAAAGTTCTATCACATAAAGTTGGGTCCAGTATTTCGTGAGCCATTGCTTTCGACTGAGTTTTTATTTCAGATATTATTGTGTGGGTAAAACTTTGTTTATGCACATTTTTTACCTTCTGTTTTTGATGCTAATTTATGAGAAAAAACCTCCTTTCTAAGAGACAAAACAATACTGGCGTGTTACGGTTTGAAAATTTATTGTTTTTAGAGTTACTAAAAACGGATTGCTTTTTTTAGATATTAAACGAAAAATATTAAACATTGAAAAGATGAGGAATGCTCCTGTCACCAGGCTATTTGTGAACATCCAGCCATTTCTGAATTAAATCAAATAAATGTATCAACATTGAATATTGATGTAACTTATTCAAATAAAGTTGAAAGAAAAAAACTTTGATTAAAATTTTGCGATAAAAAAAAAGAGAACGAAATTTAAAAGGAATGGAGTACATTAGAATATTATAGACCAAAGAATAAACAATTAGATATCCAACATGGAAAACATGAAATTGCACTTTGTTTAATAGTGTGCACTAAATTTAATATAAAATATATTTGCGTTTGTCTTGAAATATATCTTCCTTGTTAATTTAAGAACCTAAATAAAATAGCCATGAAGCTAAAAGATCATGCAGTGTCTTCCATTAGCCATTAAAATAAATTCTATATCAATCGCTAGCTAAGAAAAAATTACTGTTGACAGGTATCTCAAACAGTGATAAGTGATACATAAAATTATTGGGGTACGTGATTCGATATATCTGCAAGTATCTGTCAGTGCAAATCTTAATCATCCGATCATGATACGATACTCAAATGATCGTGATACTTTTTTATGGAATTCGATTATTAAGGAATGATCCACTGATAACAGTCGTGTTTATATTAAAGAGACATGTTGGTCGATTACGTACGTTCTTTATCGACTAATTCAATTTTTCTTTTAAAATACACTCACACGTTCGTATACAGATGAACTTAAATGTGGGTCTTGAGAAACAGTCAATGATACAACTTTGTTTTGGCGACGTTTCACAACTTTATTGTTTGCATAGTCACGCCCTATAATAAGAAAAAACAGTTTTTTTAGAACAAGTACTTTCTTCTGATAATTGTCATAAAACTGCAAGTACATAGTGTAATTTCTGATTAATAAATATTACAATTAAACCATTGTAATCATACTATCTTCAGATTTAGGGAAGAACTGAATTGGTTTTGAATGAAAACGAAGCTAATGCTTGTTGAGATTTTTCCACATGTAATCGTTTTTTTCCGGAAGGTAGTCATTTTGCCATTTATATGTTGTATTTAACAACATTAAATAGAAACAGACAAAATATAAATATTAGACTGACTATTAAGAAACCTAAACAAGCCTTACCTTCATTTCAAAACCCATTCAGTCCTGGCCTAAACCTGAAGATAGTATGATCACAATGACTATGCAAACAAATATACAAAATAAAAATAAATAAAATATTATTTTTAAGGTTCTTTAGGATTAAGCAATAATAAAACAACTATATTGTAGCGTGCATTTTCTACATAATTAATACCTTTAAAAACCACTAGAACTAACGATTCTAGTTTTTGAGTGATAGTAATCACTTGATATTTTCTTATTCTCTTGAGAGTTTTATTACCTTAGAATTATGCATATATAACCTACCGTATTTTTTTGATTGACCATATGGTATATATATATTGACCGTACAAGCTTTTTGAGTTATAGCAAAAAAGGTATTATTTGTTATAACGTTTTTTTCTGCTAATACACTATATATGGCGTTAAAGTGGTTTTAAGGCTACTGGATTGGTATTTGGAACTAGTACGCAAATAGGCTTAGTGATCCTTTTTGGCAACCCTTGGTGGTTACCTTAGTTTCCGCCACTTACTAACCGAGGTCGGTGTGTCAAGATTTCTTTCTCGGGACCGCCCCATATTAACTGGGACACCTTAACACCTCCCAGCTGGGAATGGAAACCAACCCGTCGCATCCCTGTCTCTAAGGCTAAGACTTTAGCCAAGTATAATAAAGAAACCGTCAGAGGCGTGCTGGCGTTACAGTCTACAACTCTTTTTTTCGGCTTCGTGAGTACCCTATTGCACACATGGAGCCCGATTTGATACACAAGCATCTGGAGGCTATCTTTATCTCTAACTTAAACTTTTAGCTGCTACTAAATAATTTAATCAATTACTGAAATGAAATGAAAATTAATCTTTATTCCTGTACCAAGGTCCTCTCAGAACAAAAGAAGTGGATATAAAATAGTTGCTTATGATCTACCATTTAAAAGGGAGGAATTTTGGTGATATAGAATAGGAGGAAACACATTTGAACACATAGATAGGTTTAAGTATTTAGGTTCTAACTAGAAAAAAACGAAATTAAAGAGGGAATATAAGCGAGAAATGCTTATCTTTCAATTTCGAAATTGTTTAGCTCGCTTCTTCTGTCCAAAAATTTAGAAGTTAGAATTTACACAATTATTATCCTTCCCTCTGTTCTTAATGGATGTGAAAGGTGGCCCCTAATACCAAGGGAAGAACAACAACTTAAGGTTTTTGAAAATAAGTTATTACGTAAAATTTTCGGACCATAAAAGGATGAGCTAACGGGAGAATTTGTAAGGCTATACAGCGTTAAATGGAGGGAACTGCGCCAGGTTAATAGAATTCAGGTTATAACATTGCGGCGAATAATATGGGCTTGTAAGTTTGTGGGATTTAGTAACGAATAGATCCCTAAAACGCTAATACAGCTCTGATAAACTTTGAACTGATACGTAAACGTCTGAGAAATAGACCGAAACGTAACGACAATTTCATTAAGTCTGATATGGGTTTGGAGGAGTGTCACTGGACAGATATATATAGAGAGCGATTGATGGTATCGGTATCGAACCTTCGAGTTCGCTAAGCCTTTCTTACTATTATGGTCTACAATATAGCTTCCTTATATGAAGTAGTTCTTATTCTGAGAATCATATTCCTTATGCATGAATTTTAATTTAAGCAGGTGAAGAAATAACTGATGTTGGAAGGAAGGTAAGGCAGTTGGTCAGGGTAACTTATTGTGTGTCACAAAATTAGACTAGAAATAATTTATCATAGTCATAAAATAGATTTCTCTGTAAAACCGCTGACGGAATCCACTTAAGCTATTTTGTTTAACTTGCGAGCTGACTTGCATCTATTTAAGGAACAGTAGACAGCACATCTTTACTAAAAATATATTTTCCTTCCTTTGGAATCATCCTGGCGTTAGATCTTGTATTTTGATTTCATCTCAAATGAACACATAATAATATTTTATCTCGAAATAATATTGTAATGCAATCGAATCATTAATATATTAATCAATTAAATTTAGTTGTTGAATTACTGTTTAAACTAAAATTGCACTCCTGAATAGTTGTTTAATGGTTTTCTTTTTGTGCAAATGCATAAATGTAATAAAATAGATAATCGTGTATGCATAAGGTATTATGTAATGAATAAGTCTTCAACAGCGTTGTTAAAATCGTGATTTATCAATTACTTGACAATTTTATTTTTAAATTCTGTATCTTCTAAGCTTATTATATTGACAATGGTGTAGAGAGGTTGTATAAAACAACAGACCATACTGAATTATGTTTAATCAACTAAGTCTTTACTATGGTTTTTGACAGGTCCTACAACTATCAATCCCGAAGTTGAAACAGTAAGAGTACTTCATTTAAAGGTTCGAGAGAAAAAACGTACAAATGTTAAATAATGAATGATAGATAAAATTTTACAATAATTTTTTTCGTACTGGCAATTCAATTCGTTAGAGTGGTTTAGTTTTATACCCATTAACATTACTGAATGACTCTTAGTAAAATCGCATCTTCATTCAATGAGGTTATCACCTTCGGTAATTATCAATCCGCTAGTTCAATTGTTTGAAGAACAGTTAACTGCATAAGCTAAAATCATTGCTTTCATAACTAAGATTACTTTTATAGTTTCTAATATCAGTTAGATCTTTTCTCTTTGAAATTGTCTGACAGGACTTTTTCTATTTTTCATACGGGACAAATTTTTAAGGAATTATAGAAATTTGTGATAAAAAGCTTGATAGGTAAAAACTAAAACTAAATTTTGAAAAAATGCATGGTTCCATGAAATTTTTATTTTTATATCAAGAAAATAAAAATTAATAGTTATGTCCCTGGTTACGTTGTGTCTGACTCTCAATGGGAGATATGTAAATATATGCTAAAGATTCAAATCGTAATATTAAATAAAAGTATTTCGGACTGCTTCTAAAAGTAAACGCTGAATAAACATTTTTTGGCCAAGTAATATTTAATATTAACATTTGACAATATTTAGTAAACAAAATCTTTAATGGTGCCATGAAATCCTACCTCACATATCAAATAAGCCATCAAATTATGTTATCAATCGAAATATTGGGGAAAAAAAACAAAATTTATTGCACACCATATCCTAATCTGATTAAAAATACACGCTAAAATCTATTGAAAATTCTCCGTGTAACAAGCAGCCTTGCAGTTTTGCACCCTTTAAAAGTAAACGCTGAATAAACATTTTTTGTTTAATTAATATTTAATATATACCAGACATTATTTGACAATATTTTATGAACCCAAGTCTTTAATAGAAATATGAAATCCTACACCTCAAATAAGCCAACAAATTATAATCTCGATCGAAATAATCGAGAAACCGAGAATTTATTACACACTACACCCTAAATCTGATTAAGAATAATACAAGCTAAAATGTATTGAAAATTCCCTGTGTAACAAGTAGCCTTGCAGTTCTACACCGTCGAGAGACATCGCGTGAGTAATTGTAGCGTCAGGGCTTGAACATGGGCACCGTAGATGACTCACGCATCAATACGTCTGGGCGACTAATGCAGTGCATTGCCAACTCCTGCCTTTCAACTGTCCATGTCCAGACATTATTACCTCCGAAGGGGAAATATCTTGATCGTCAAACATTTATAATTCGAGTCTTTGCCGGAAATACTTGTTTGTAAGCTCCCAAGTTTATTTTTACTTTTATTCTAGCTCTTTTGTTTAATCTATGTTAAAGTTCTAAATTAACCAAATAAATGTTTATATCCGAGCCAGCATGTTGTTTTTATTCCTTTAAAGCTTTCCAATGAAGGGGCATAGTCAATTTGAGGATGCTTTAACAGTTTTTGTGCGTTGATGTACGACATGTATCTAGGTAGATATGTGAACAGCCAATCAGAAAAACAAAATGTAGTACGAAATTTAGTATTTACCTAGCATGCCTGGGATGTTGCACTTCGATTTTAGTATTACCTACCATGCCTGAGGTGTTAAACTTCGATTTTTGTATTTACCTAGCATGCCTGGGATGTTGCACTTCGATTTTAGTATTACCTACCATGCCTGAGGTGTTAAACTTCGATTTTTGTATTTACCTAGCATGCCTGGGATGTCGCTCTTCGATTTTAGCCAATAGGTCGAGAAGCAATACTTTAGTTATCTGTATAACATTAACATTTTTTTTTTTAATTTATTTATTTAATGTAATTTACAACTGTATAAATAATAAATACAATCTGTGGACTGTTTCATTTACACTTGAAAATCTTGGGAAGGAACCACCCGTTGGTGGTACTTCAAGCATTAATTTAAATTAGAAGGTCCCGTGGCCATCTTATTTTCAGACGCCTCGAAGGATTATCATGGATTGTTAAGGATGAGAGATTAAAAACTAATTGGTTAGGATGGATAATAGTTTGGACTATGTATACATCTATTTTGGGCCAAATCTGCAACGAATGGGATGTTAAGGTCTTTGTGGATGAGTTTATTTGTAACGTAATAAGGAGCATCAAGGATTTTACGTAAGATTTTGGATTGTAACGATTGGATGCGGGAGGAATTTGATGGTTTGGTAGAGCCCCAAAGCTCAATTCCATATGTCCAAATTGGTCTGATTATCGTAGTGTATAATAATTTTTTTTATTGAATGGGAAGTTTAGAGCGTTTGTCAAGAAGGTGCTGTAGGAATCGAAATCTACGAGCAGTTTCTTGTCGTTTCAGTTTTGTATGTGAATTCCCCTAAGTATCGAATCAAAACATTAAAATTACATGTTGAAAATATATTAAAGCGCGACAAATGGGGACAAGAATGGTAAGAAAAAGTTATGAGATCACCAGATTTTTTTTTCGTTTACATGCTTTCTTTTTTTAAAGGCTCTCTGTGATTCAAAGACTAAAAAATATTGTTTTAAAACACATCGAAAATTAGCATAAGAGTGTATTTTATATGATGTGTATGAGTATGTACATATTTATATTTATATTCCCACATATAATTATAGTCATTTAAGACACTGTGCTTTGTCTTACATCCCGTCTTACATGTCTATGTCTTACATTCCGGATCTGAATTCGAGTCCACTGTGGCTGGTATTTATTTATTCTATTATATTCTCTAGGGAAACAATATAATGGTCGACCTTGGGGTTGGGAGACCACCCAGTCTTTGTAAAGAGTAAATCCTTTAATTGTGGGGAAAACTGGCGGTTGGGCGTTATTTGTAATCAAAAACCCGTTGTTCTAAAAACAGTATTTCCTTACAAACTGCAAGACCCTTCATGGCTTGTAATAGTTCAGATTCTTTTTTAAAATTATTTAAGGCATAGTACAAGCATAGCTAAAATAATAGAACATACTTTTATTTAAATCTTTAGTAAGATACTTATTTGAGATGAGAAAAAAAAATCGTCCATTGTTTGAAAATAAGAAATCAATTCCCTAATAAATATATATAAAACAAGGTTTTTTAAATAAATACTAATGAAGCCTGTGAAAATATATATAATACTACGTACATATAAACTTATTTGATCTTTTATTTATTTTTTATAACTATTCCTTAAGAAATAAAAAGCTTTCTAAAAGAAAAGTGAAATTTACAGCCTTCCTCAGTTCCACGCAAAATTACGTTTTCACACAGTTCGCTTTCTCTTAGCAACGAAGTTCGCAACGAAACTTCAACAAGTGGAACGTCAGGCGTCACGCACCGGACTTCTTCGCCTACATCCATCCTGTCTTTAGCTCGGAACCTGCAATTCTTCTTATTTTCCTGAAGAATGGCTTGAGTTCGGTAACCGTTCTCCTTGGAGTACAAGCAGTTGTTATCTCTTCATCGACGTTATTCTTCTAGGTTATAACGTCATATGTTTAGTAACTGTTACTTCTATATTAAAATAATTTGGAGGAAATACATCTGCAATTGAAGTTTATAATTATTTTCGTCATTGATTATTTTAAGGAGCTCTAATGAGTCATTTCCATAAGTTTGTAATGGACTTGAAGGGCTCTCTAAATATTGCTTATTCATCTTTTACGTCATCATGGTTATTTTGAATCCTCAGAACCAGTAATATTTTTCAATGTCCAAATAATTTATTTATTTTTTTAATAGAAATTACTCGTACGGACCATACTTACGGAAATTCAAGCTCTCACAAAGGATTCAAACCGGCGCCGCTGCAGTTCCAAGGTTGCAGAGACCTACGCCTCAACCCCATCAGCTACAGACCACCCCAAACTGACAGTAAAACAAATTATCTTCCTTGGACTAAGCCTTGCCATATTGGTGTACTATAAAAGCTGAAAAATATTCCTTAAAATGTCCCTCCGTCTTGATTCAGTTCTCAAATTTATAAAGTTAGAGCTATGATGGGCAGAATCATGACGTACTACAAGTTTGCTAAAGTATCCAACTTTGTTGTTTTTTAATGATTTCCCAAAGGTTTTTATAGAAATTGAAATTGCTCAACGTATTGAACAAACATTATATAATAAGAAAAAATAGTTTATACACTCACTTTAGCAATAAGACAAGATATTGACAGAGTTTGTTTGGTTATTCTTATCAAAGCACTCTAAATTGACTAATTCGAGAGATAAGTCAGACTTTTGGACAGCATTAAAATGTGTGAAAAAAATTATATGAAAGCAAACCCAGTAAAACACAGCTCTGACCGCGAATGTTAGAGAAACAAAATAAGAGAGTACATGATGGTAATGTGTGTATGTGTGAACAGCCTAGCTCAAAAATTAAGTCGTTATAAACTGAAATTACATATTTAAAGAGGCCACATGACTGGGACCTGACAGCAAATGTTTGACTAAAAACGACTGATCGGAAGTGCCACTTAATAGAATCAATTTTTCACATTATTTCGATTTTCTGCAAAAAGGCTTTAACGATTTGGATTAAATTCAGTGAATCAATAAGCAATTGAGTCCTCTTGTATACCAGGTAGTTCTCATCCTCATTGAAATAGCTTAACATGGCTTAAATGCTAAATTTTCAGAAAAATCTCTGTCTCAAGTACCTTTAATTTTGTTTATTTGAAAAAAATCACCAGTCCTTATGGTTTGTAATAATAAACGATGTATAAATACAAAATATAAAAGAATTTTTTGATTAATTAGCGGAGAAAAATGGATACATCCGATTCATATGGATACAGAAAAAAACCGGGACTACACGATCTTTACCAATATCTTAACGGCTGCTTTAGCTTTTGTGATTACCAAATCGAGAAACATTAAAATTCCACTTTTTACAGCAACAGAAAAATAATAATTTTTGTTCATGATCCCTGGTCTTTGGATTTTTTTTCCACAAGCAATAACTTCAAAATGAGCCCACTATTTTACACAAAACGACGTAAGGTGGTTAGTGAGTTATGTAATGAGCGCACCGCACCTGATTTTTCAGTATACGGAGGTATCCTGGTCTGTGATAGATGATCTACTTTTGTTGGTGAAATCCATGCCTAGACAGAACCATGACATATTAACGGATTTAACAAATTTTCTATACAAAAGAAATATTTCTCCGCTAAAAAATTTTGTAAACTTCTAGATACTGTTTCATAATATAATTAATAAACGCTGATTATTAACTCATCCAAAATAATAACTAATAAATTCTCGTTGCGTCTAATATCCCTGTTTCAAATTCCATTTGAATATAATAAAGTCTTCTTCTGACTTGTATACAATTGACGCAATCAGAAAACAAAATAAAATAGAATATTGAAATTAAATGGAAATCCATCGACTGTTATAGTATCGTTACGAACGATACTTCAATGATAATTATTTTGATTACCTTCCTATGGATTCTCTAAAACCTGGAACCCACGTCAGAACCCAAAACCACAAGGTTGACCTCACCATAATCTTCCCCTCATTCTTTCTGACATGATTTATGGAACTCGATAGGCTATACTTGCTAACTTCCACATTCTAAAGACCATATGCGTTATTTCATGCATGTAGGCATTTTCAATACTTCAAATGTAGGACATTAAATAGCATTTTAGTTTGTTTCTAATTAAAATTGTTTTTTCCTTATTAATCCCTAATTTTTTCATTATATATTCAGCAGCTCGAGCTAATGCCATTTAGATAATTAAGTGATTATTAATTGGCAAAGGACTGAGAATTTTAAAAACTCTTTGCTTAATTATAAGTGCAGATACAATAAGATAAGTCAAGTAAGTTGATACTTATTTCGAAGTTTTTCTTTCTATCACTCAAATATTGTGGAGTACCACAACCGCATATTCCATAATTGCATGAATTTTGCAAGCCAAGGTAAATACTTGATTTTTCGTACATAGCCACTCAAAATGGTTTCAACTTGCAAAAGGTGGCTTAAATAGAAGATTGTAGATGTTACTGTTAATTGTTTTAGCCCTGTAGCATAGATTTCATTCATTTGAAAGTGCTGAAGCAAAAGATTGAGAACACAGCGCATTTTTAGAAGATTATCCTCCTACAATGTAAGCTAAATAACCTTTTTATTTGATGAAACATGCAATCATTCAGAAATAAAAATGAAAACAAAACAATTAAATTTACATAATTTCGATAGGATTTCAGTATAAACAAAGGACTAAGAAAATTAATTGATTTTATCACGTAAACTCAAAAATATGACGCCTTGCATGATACAACAAAGCATTTCAAGAAGGTCATTTTTCTTTTGGTGGGAACAAACAGTTAATACTTGTACTTTGATACAATACCGTGAGCCAACGAAAACAATTAATACTAGTATTTTCTTATTGCCAACTTTTAGTTTTGGCTAAAGACAGTTTCGATGATATTTGCCAAAATAATGTCACAGAAAGGTGAGTCATTTTTTTCGAGAAAAAGATTGTATCTAAGGTACATTTTACAATTTTACTAGTTTTTTTTAGTAAAAGCATGCAAATTTACTATAATTTTAAAAATATACATACTTTTGTTTTTTCATTTGGTTGATAGTTTCCGAAAGAAATAACATTTTATAGCTTTCTTGAATAAAATGAACTTCAAGACTCATACTTTTTAATGAACTTAATTCTGAACTCCTATTTAATGAGCTAGAAAAAAAAAAACTTTAACCAATTTTTTTATAACAAAGGATTAATGAAATGGATGATTATTTATTTATTGAATATGAAGTATGAAACGGGTAGAATATTTGATTTTAACATTTTTAGTTATCTTTCATTCAAGGGTGAAAATATTGCTAAAACCTTGAATGATCAATAATTTTAAAAAATTACCCTCATCTACTTTTATATAATCAATAACTTGTGTGATAAGCTTTTTGGAGTAAATGAAAAATGAAATTACTTTCATCAAAAATTTTTTATTGATTTTCATATTTCATATTCTGCTAAACGTCTAATAGCACTAAAAATGATGTTCATTGAACTCATCAGTTTTAGCTAGGACCCCTTTGCTACAAGCTCCCTGATGAAGACCTGAAACTCAGGTCGAAACGTCGGCATGAATTAATAATTTTTTGTTTATTTATGTTCTTTTTACTGACCACACCCACCGACCATATTCTCCAATTATTAATGTAGTTCATTTGATCTTCTTTTTTGGAGAAATAGTTTCCATGACATTTGCCAAAATAAAGTTTTAAAATTATGATTTTTTGATTTTCGAAAGCAAAAAATCCTTTTTTTTTAAAAAAAAAAGTGTATCTAGTATTCTATCTAGCGCACAGTTTTCAATAAAAACTCAAGTTTTACCAAGTTTTAAATTGCTCTATAGCGAGTTGAATGTAATAAATAGAAGAATTATACATGTTTTACCACAATTGAATGTCGTTAGACAAGGGGAGTCCCAAGAAGCGGAAAAGATAACCGGTGACGATGTAGCTAGGGAACTATCTCAACCTTGTGGCTGCTCACGGACAACTACTAACTTATAATTAGTTGATTAATAATGCAGCTTGGCATCCCACCGCTCAAACTCTGAATTATTATCAGCTGGCTGAAGACTCACTTAAAAGTCCTAACCCAGCTGCTAGGTGGGGCGTCACCTGACAGTTATATACTCCTATACTGCTTTCCCACTTTCACACTCATCTAGAAAAAATCAGGGCGTATGTATTACTAATATATATACGCTAGGACATAGAGAAGGCAAGGCACCCTTTCCGACCCTTAAGATAAATTAAATTTAAAAAAAAAAGCCTTATATGTGAGAAATCCTCACTTAGAAAAATAATTCATTTTATACATGTTTCTATTATCTTGTTCAAGTCGGGTAGTTTTATTAATAGTTTTTTTTTTTTTTTTTTTT